>NW_027206963.1:0-98820 GCF_032191515.1 Phaenicophaeus curvirostris | reverse complement strand
GCCCCCAGGGACCCTCTAGAGCCCCCTGGGACCCCCTTAGCGCTTTCTAAGACCCTTCTAGGACCACCAGGAGCCCTCTATAGCCCTCTGGGACCCTCTTTGCGCCTTCTAGGACCCTTCTTGTGCCCCCAGGGACACTCTAGAGCCCCCTGGGACTTCTTAGAGCCTACTAGGACCCTTCTAGGACCACGAGAAACCCTCTAGAGCCCCCTGGGACCTCCTTAGGTCCTTCGAGGACCGTTCTAGGGTCACCAGGAACCCTCTAGAGCCCTCTGGGGCCCACTTAGGGCCTTCTAGGACCCTTCTAGGACCACGAGGAACTCTCTAGAGCCCCCTGAGACTTGCTTAAGGCCTTCTAGGACTCTTCTAGGACCACGAGAAACCATCTAGAGCCCCCTGGGACCCACTTAGGGCATTCTAGGTTCATTTTAAGACCCTGGGGAACCCTCTAGAGCCTCGTGGTACCACTTAGAGCCTTGTAGGACCCTTCTAGGACCAGAAGGAACCCTCTAGAGCCCCCTGGGACCCCCTTAGGGCCTTCTAGGACAATTCTTGCGCCCCCAGGGACCCTCTAGAGCCCCCTGGGACACACTTAGGGCCTTCTAGGACCCTTCTAGGACACAGGGAACCCTCAAGAGCCCCCTGGGACCCCCTTAGGGCTTTCTAGGGCCATGGTAAGACCCTGGGGAACCCTCCAGAGCACCCTGGGTCCTCTTTAGTGCCTTCTAGTACCCCTCTAGGGCCCCCAGGGACCTTCTAGAGCCCCCTGGTTACCCTTTGAGCCTTCTAGAACCCTTCTAGGAGCCCCAGGAACCCTCTAGAGCCGCTGGGACCCCCCTTAGGGCCTTCTAGGACCCTTCTAGGACCACAAGGAACCCTCTAGAGCCCCCTGGGACCCCTTTAGGGCCTTCTAGGACAATTCTAGGGCCCCCAGGGACCCTCTAGAGCCCCCTGGGACCCCTTTAGGGCCTTCTAGGACCACCAGGAGCCCTCTAGAGCCCCCTAGGACCCACTTAGGGCCTTCTAGGACTCTTCTAGTACCCCCAGGGACCCTCTAGAGCCCCCTGGGACCCTTTTAGGGCCTTCTAGGACCCTCCTAGGACCCACGGGTACCCTCTAGAGCCCTCTGGGACCCTTCTAGGCCTTTCTTGGACCCTTTTAGAATCACCAGGAACCCTCTAGAGCCTTCGGGACCCTTCTAGGGCCTTCTAGGACCCTTCTAGGACCACGAGAAACCATCTATAGCTCTCTGGGACCCCTTTAGGGCGTTCTAGGACTCTTCTAGGGTCCCCAGAGACCGTCTAGAGCCCCCTGGGATGCCTTAGAGCCTTCGAGGACCCTTCTAGGACCACGAGGAACCCTCTAGAGCCCCCTGGGACCCCCTTAGGGCATTCTAGGACCCTTCTAGGGCCCCCGGGACCCTCTAGAGCCCCCTGGGACCCACTTAGGGCCTTCTAAGACCCTTCTAGGACCACCAGGAGCCCTCTAGAGCCCTCTGGGACACCTTTTTGCACATTCTAGGACACTTCTAGTGCCCCCAGAGACCCTCTAGAGCTCCCTGGGAGTCTTTAGGGCCTACTAGGACCCTTCTAGGATCACCAGGAACCCTCTAGAGCCCTCTGGGACCCACTTAGGGCCTTCTAGGACCCTTCTAGGACCATGAGAAACCCTCTAGAGCCCCCTGGGACCCCCTTAGGGCATTCTAGGACCCTTCTAGGGCCCCCAGGGACCCTCTAGAGCCCCCTGGGACCCCCTTAGGGCTTTCTAAGACCCTTCTAGGACCACCAGGAGCCCTCTATAGCCCTCTGGGACCCTCTTTGCGCCTTCTAGGACCCTTCTAGTGCCCCCAGGGACACTCTAGAGCCCCCTGGGACCCTTAAGGGCCTACTAGGACCCTTCTAGGACCACGAGGAACCCTCTAGAGCCCCCTGGGACCCCCTTAGGGCATTCTAGGACCCTTCTAGGGCCCCCAGGGACCCTCTAGAGCCCCCTGGGACCCCCTTAGGGCTTTCTAAGACCATTCTAGGACCACCAGGAGCCCTCTATAGCCCTCTGGGACCCTCTTTGCGACTTCTAGGACCATTCTAGTGCCCCCAGGGACACTCTAGAGCCCCCTGGGACTCCTTAGGGCCTACTAGGACCCTTCTAGGACCACGAGAACCCCTCTAGAGCCCCCTGGGACCTACTTAGGTCCTTCTAGGACCGTTCTAGGGTCACCAGGAACCCTCTAGAGCCCTCTGGAACCCACTTAGGGCCTTCTAGGACAATTCTAGGGCCGCCAGGGTCCGTCTAGAGCCCCCTGGGACCCCTTTAGGGCCTTCTAGGACCCTTCTAGGACCACGAGGAACTCTCTAGAGCCCCCTGGGACTTGCTTAAGGCCTTCTAAGACTCTTCTAGGACCACGAGAAACCATCTAGAGCCCCCTGGGACCCACTTAGGGCATTCTAGGTTCATTTTAAGACCCTGGGGAACCCTCTAGAGCCTCGTGGTACCACTTAGAGCCTTGTAGGACTCTTCTAGGACCAGAAGGAACCCTCTAGAGCCCCCTGGGACCCCCTTAGGGCCTTCTAGGACAATTCTAGCGCCCCCAGGGACCCTCTAGAGCCCCCTGGGACACACTTAGGGCCTTCTAGGACCCTTCTAGGACACAGGGAACCCTCAAGAGCCCCCTGGGACCCCCTTAGGGCTTTCTAGGGCCATGGTAAGACCCTGGGGAACCCTCCAGAGCACCCTGGGTCCTCTTTAGTGCCTTCTAGTACCCTTCTAGGGCCCCCAGGGACCTTCTAGAGCCCCCTGGTTACCCTTTGAGCCTTCTAGAACCCTTCTAGGAGCCCCAGGAACCCTCTAGAGCCCGCAGGGACCACCTTAGGGCCTTCTAGGACCCTTCTAGGACCACAAGAAACCTTCTAGAGCCCCCTGGGACCCCTTTAGGGCCTTCTAGGACAATTCTAGGGCCGCCAGGGTCCGTCTAGAGCCCCCTGGGACCCCTTTAGGGCCTTCTAGGACACTTCTAGGACCACCAGGAGCCCTCTAGAGCCCCCTAGGACCCACTTAGGGCCTTCTAGGACTCTTCTAGTACCCTCAGGGACCCTCTAGAGCCCGCTGGAACCCTTTTAGGGCCTTCTAGGACCCTCCTAGGACCCACGGGTACCCTCTAGAGCCCTCTGGGACCCTTCTAGGCCTTTCTTGGACCCTTTTAGAATCACCAGGAACCCTCCAGAGTCCCCTGGGACCCTTCTAGGGCTTTCTAGGTCCCTTTTAGAATCACCAGGAACCCTCCAGAGTCCCCTGGGACCCTTCTAGGGCTTTCTAGGACCCTTCTAGGACCACGAGGAACCCTCTGGATCTCCCTGGGGTCCCCTTAGGGCCTTCTAGGACCCTTCTAGGACCACAAGGAACCCTCTAGAGCCCTCTGTGACACATTTTGTGCCTTCTAGGAGACTTTTAGTGCCCCCAGGGACCCTCTAGGCCCCCCTGTGACCCATTTAGGGCCTTCTAGGACAATTCTAGGGCCCCCAGGGACACTCTAGAGCCCCGTGGGACCCCTTAGAGCATTCTAGGACACTTCTAGGAGCCCCAGGAACCTTCTAGAACCCTCTGGGACCCACTTAGGCCCTTCTAGGACCCTTCTAGGACCACCAGGAACCTTCTAAAGCCCTCTGGGACCCCCTTAAAGCCTTCTAGGACCCTTCTAGTGCTCCCAGGAACCCTCTAGAGCCCCCTGGGACCCCTTTATGGCCTTCTAAGACCCTTCTAGGACCACAAGAAACGCTCTAGAGCCCCCAGGGACTCCCTTAGGGCCTTCTAGGACCCTTCTAGGATCACCAGGATCCCTTTAGAGCCTTCTGGGACCCACTTAGGTCCTTCTAGTACCGTTCTAGGACCACGAGAAACTCTCTACAGCCCCCTGGGACGCCCTTAGGGCCTTCTAGGACCCTTCTAGGACCACGAGAAACCATCTAGAGCTCCCTGGGAACCCCTTACGGCCTTCTAGGATCATTGTAAGACCCCGGGGAACCCTCTAGAGCTCCCTGGGACCTCTTTAGGCCCTTCTAGGGCCCTTCTAGGACCACCAGGGACACTCTAGAGCCCTCTGGGACCCCCTTAGGGCCTTCTAGGACCATTCTAGTGCCCCCAGGGACCCTCTAGAGCCCCCTGGGACCCCTTTAGGTCCTTCTAGGACCCTTCTAGGGCCACCAGGGATACTCTAAAGCCCCCTGGGACCCCCTTAGGGCCTGCTAGGTGTCTTCTACGACCACGAGGAACCATCTAGAACCCCCTGAGACCACTTAGGACCTTCTAGGACAATTGTATGACCCCAGGGAACCCCCTAGAGTCGTCTGGGACCCCCTTAGGGCCTACTAGGACCATTGTAAGACCCCAGGGAACACTCTAGAGTCCCCTAGGACTCCTTAAGGCCTTCTAGGACCCTTCTAGGACCACGAGAAACCCTCTAGAGCCCCCAGGGACTCCCTTAGGGCCTTCTAGGACCCTTCTAGGATCACCAGGAACCCTCTAGAGCCATCTGGGACCCACTTAGGACCTTCTAGGACCCTTCTAGGACCACGAGAAACCATCCAGAGCCCCCTGGGACTCCTTAGAGCCTTCTAGGACCCTTCTAGGAGTCCCTGAATCCCTCTAGAGCCCCATGGGACCCACTTAGGTCCTTCTAGGACACTTCAAACACCACCAGCATCCCTCTAGAGCTCACTGGGAAGCATTTAGGGCCTTCTAAGACCCTTCTAGGACCACGAGGAACCCTCTAGAGCCCCCTGGGACCATTTTAGGGCCTTCTAGGTCCCTTCTAGGACCACTAGGAACCATGTAGACCCCCTGGGACAATTTAGGACCTTCTAGGACCATTGTAAGACCATGGGGATCCCTGTAGAGCCCTCTGGGACCCCCTTAGGACCTTCTAGGACCCTTCTAGGACCACCAGGATCCCTCTAGAGCCCCCTGGAACCACCTTAGGGCCTTCTAAAACCCTTCTAGGACCTTGAAGAACCCTCTAGAGCTCTTTGGGACCCCTATAGTAGGGTCTGGAGGCCTTCAGAAGGGTCTGGATGGGCTCTAGAAAGGTCTGGGGGCCTTCAGAATGGCCCTGGGGGGATCTAGAAGTATCTGGAGGCCTTCAGAAGGGTCCTGAGTGGCTCTAGAAGGGTCTGGGGGCCTTCAGAAGGGCTCTGGGGGGATCTAGAAGGGTCTGGAGGCCTTCCGAAGGGTCCTGAGCGGCTCTAGAATGGTCTGGGGGCCTTCAGAAGGGTCTGGATGGGCTCTAGAAGGGTCTGGGGTCCTTCAGAATGGCCCTGGGGGGATCTAGTATGGTCTGGAAGCCATCAGAAGGGCCCTGAGTGGCTCTAGAACCGTCTGGGGGCATTCAGAATGGCCCAGGGGAACTAGAAGGGTCTGGAGACCTTCAGAAGGGTCCTGAGCGGCTCTAGAAGGGTCTGGGGGCCGTCAGAAGGGCCGTGGGTGGGCTCTAGAAGGGTCTGGGGGCTTTCAGAAGGGCCCCGGGTGGGCTCTAGAAGGGTCTGGAGGCCTTCAGAAGGGTCCTGAGGGGCTCTAGAAGGGTCCAACTTGGATCTCAAACGGTCTAGGGCCTTCCGATTGGTCCTGGGGGGCTCTAGAAGGGTCTTGGAACCTTCATAAAGGTCCTGACTGGCTCTAGAAGGGTTCTGAGGGGCTCTAGAAGGGTCTGGGGGCATTCAGAAGGGTCCTGAGGGGCTCTAGAAGGGTCTGGGAACCTTTAGAAGGGTCCTCGGGGGCTCTAGAAAGTCATAGAAGGGTCTTAGAAGGCCCTAACAGCGTCCCAGGGTGCTCCAGAGGGTTTCCAGAAGTCTTAGAAGAGTCCTACAAGGACCTAAGGAGGTGCCAGGGGGCTCCAGAGGCTTCCTGGTGACTCTAGAAGGGTCCTTGAAAGCCCTAAGTGGGTCCCAGGTGGATCTAGCGGGTACCTGTGGGTTCTAGAAGGTTCCTAGAAGGTCGTAAGGGGGTCCCAGGGGGCTCTAGAGGGTTTCTGGTGGTCCTAGAAGGTTCCTAGAAGGTCGTAAGGGGGTCCCAGAGCGCTCTAGAGGTATCCTCGTGGTCGTAGAAGGTTCCTATAAGGTTCTAAGGGGGTCTCAGGGGGCTCTAGATGGTTCCTCGTGGCCCTAGGAGGGTCCTAGAAAGCCCTAAGCGGGTCCCAGGAGGCTCTAGAGGGTTCCTGGTGACTCTAGAAGGGTCCCAGTAAGCCCTAGAAAGGTCCCAGGGGGCTCTAGAGGGTTCCTGGAGACCCTAGAAGAGTCCCAGAAAGCCCTAGAAGGGTCCCACGGGGCTCTAGAGGGTTCTCGTGGGTCCTAGAAGGGTTCTAGAAGGCCCTAAGGGTGCCCAGAGGACTCCAGAGGATTCTTCGTGGTCCTAGAAGAGCTCTAGAAGGCAGTAAATAGGTCCAAGGTTGCTCTAGAGGGTTCCTCGTGGTCTTAGATGCGTCTGAGAAGGCTCTAAGGGGTCCCAGGGGGCTCTA
The DNA here is from genome assembly GCF_032191515.1 of Phaenicophaeus curvirostris. Taxonomy (NCBI): domain Eukaryota; kingdom Metazoa; phylum Chordata; class Aves; order Cuculiformes; family Cuculidae; genus Phaenicophaeus; species Phaenicophaeus curvirostris. The sequence continues at coordinate 92,318 of NW_027206963.1, read as the reverse complement.
GAGGGTCCTTGGGGCACTAGAAGGGTCCTAGAAGGCCTTAAGTGGGTCTCAGGTGGCTCTAGGGGTTTCCTCGTTGTCCTAGAAGGGTCCTAGGAGGCCCTAAGTGGGTCCCAGGGGGCTCTAGAGGGTTTCATGTGTTCCTAGAATAACCCAGAAGGCCCTAAGGAGGTCCCAGGTGGCTCTAGATGGTTTCTCGTGGTCCTAGAAGGGTCATAGAAAGCACTAATGGGGTCCTAGGGAGCTCTAGAGGGTTCCTCGTGGTGCTAGAATGTACCTAGAAGGCTCTAAGGGGGTCCCAAAGAGCTCTAGAGGGTTCTTTGAGGTCTTAGAAGCATCTGAGAAGGCCCTAAGGGGGTTCCAGGGGGCTCTAGAAGGTCCCTGGGGGCCCTAGAAAGGTCCTAGAAGGCCCTAAGAAGGTCCCAGGTGCCTCTAGAGAGTTCCTCGAGGTCTTAGAAGGGTTCTAGAAGGCCCTATGTGGTCCCAGGGGGCTCTAGAGGGTCCCTGGGACACTAGAAGTGTCCTAGAAGGCCCTAAGTGGGTCTCAGGGTGCTCTAGGGGGTTCCTCGTTGTCCTAGAAGTGTCCTAGGAGGCCCTAAGTGGGTCCCAGGGGGCTCTAGAGGGCTCCTGGTGACTCTAGAAGTCTCCTATAAAGCTCTAGAAGGGTCCCAGGGGGCTCTAGAAGGTACATGGTGACACTAGACGGGTCCTAGAAAGACCTAGAATGGTCCCAGAGGGCTCTAGAGGGTTCCCTTGGGTCCTAGAAGCGTCCTAGAAGGCCCTAAAGGGGTCCCAGGGGGCTCTAGATGGTTCCTCGTGGTCTTAAAAGGGCCTTAGAAGGCCCTAAATGGGTCCCAGGGGGCTGTAGAGGGTTCCTCGTGGTCCTAGAATGGTCCTAGAAGACACTAAGGGGGTCCCAGGGGGTTCTACATGGTTTCTCGTGGTCCTAGAAGGGACCTAGAAGGCCCTAAAGTGGTCCCAGTGGACTCTAGAGGGTTCCTGGTGTTCCTAGAAGGGCCCTAGAAAGGTCTAAGGGGTTCCAGGGGGCTCTAGAGGGTCTCTGGGGGCCCTAGAATAGTCCTAGAAGGCCCTAAAGGGGTCCCAGGGGGCTCTAGAGCGTTCCCCGGGGTCTTACCATGGTCCTAGAAGGCCCTAAGTGGGTCCCAGGGGGCTCTAGAAGGTTTCTCGTGGTCCTAGAAGGGTCCTAGAAAGTCCTAAAGGGGTCCAAGGGAGCTTTAGAGGGTTCCTGGTGAATCTAGAAGTGTCCTAGAAAGCCCTAGAAGGGTCCCGGGGGTCTTTAGAGGGTCCCTGGGGGCCCTAGAAGTATCCTAGAAGGCACTAAATGGGACCCAGGGGGCTCTAGAGTGTTCCCCGTGGTCTTACAATCCTCCTAGAAGGCCCTAAGGGGGTACCAGGGGTCTCTAGGTTGTTTCTCGTGGTCCTAAAAGGGTCCTAGAAGGCCCTAAAGTGGTCCCAGGTGGCTCTAGATGGTTCCTGGTGGTCCTAGAAGGGTCCTAGAAGGCACTAAAGGGGTCCCAGGGGTCTCTAGAAGGTTCCCAGGGGTCTTACAATGATCCTAGAAGGCTCTAAGTGGGTCCCATGGGGCTCTAGATGGTTTCTCGTGGTCCTAGAAGGGTCCTAGAAGGCCCTAAAGGGGTCCCAGGGGGCTCTAGATTGTTTCTCGAGGTCCTAGAAGCGTCCTAGAAGGACGTAAGTGCGTCCCAGGGGGCTCTAGAGGGTTCCTGGTGGTCCTAGAAGGATTCTAGAAGGCCCTAAGTGGTTCTCAGAGGGCTCTAGAGGGTTCCTCGTGGTCCTAGAAGGGTCTTAGAAGGCCATAAAGGGGTCCCAGGGTGCTCTAGAGGTCTTTAGTATGGATCTGGGGGGCTCTAGAAGGGTCTGGGCGCTTTTAGAATGGATGTGAGAAGCTCTAGAAGGGTTCAGGGTCTTTTTGAATCTCCCTGGGGGGCTCTAGAAGGGTCTGGGGGCTTTTAGAGTTGTCCAGATGGGCTCTAGAAGGGTCTAGGGTCCTTTAGAATGGGTCTGGGGTGCTCTAGAAGGGTCTGGGGTCTTTTCAAATGGACGTGAGAAGATCTAGATGGGTCCAGGGGCCTTTAGAATGTCGCTGAGGGCCTCTAGAAGGGTCTGGGGTCCTCTAGAAGGGACGTGAGATGCTCTAGAAGGGTCCAGGGTCCTTTAGAAGGTCTCTGGCGTCTCTAGAAGGGTCTGGAGGCTTCTAGAAGGGATGTGAGAAGCTCTAGAAGGGTCCAGGGGCCTTTAGAACGTCTCTGGGGGGCTCTAGAAGGGTCTGGGGGCCTTTAGAAAGGACGTGAGAATCTCTAGAAGGGTCCAGGGGCCTTTAGAACGTCTCTGGGGGGCTCTAGTGGGATCTGGGGTCTTTTAGAAGGACTCTGGGGCCCTCTAGAAGGGTCTAGGGTCCATTAGAATGGGTCTGGGAGGATTTAGAAGGGTCTAGATGCCTTTAGAACGTCTCTGGGGGGTCTAGAAGGGTCTGGGGTCTTTTAGAAGCGACGTGAGAAGCTCTAGAAGGGTCCAGGGTCCTTTAGAAGGTCTCTGGGGGGCTCTAGAAGGGTCTGTGGGCATTTAGAAGGGATGTGAGTGGCTGTAGAAGGGTCTGGGCGCCTTTAGAAGGTCTCTGGGGGGCTCTAGAAAGGTCTGGGTTCTTTTAGAAGGGACGTGAGAAGCTCTAGAAGGGTCCAAGGACCTTTAAAATAGTTCTGGGGGCTCTAGAGGAGTCTGGAGGCTGTTAGAATGGTCCAGATGGGCTCTAGAATGGCCTGGTCGCTTTTAGAAGGTCTCTGGGGGGCTCTCGAAGGGTCTGGGGTCTTTTAGAAGGGACGTGAGAAGCTCTAGAAGGGTCCAGGGGCCTTTAGAAGGTCTCTGGGGGGCACTCAAAGGGTCTGGGGGCTTTTAGAAGGGACGTGAGAAGCTCTGGAAGGGTCCAGGGGCCTTTAGAAGGGCTCTGGGGAGTCTAGAATGGTCTGGGGGCCTCTAGAATGGTCCAGAAGGGCTCTAGAATGGTCTTGGCACTTTTAGAAGGGCCCCGGTGGGTGCTAGAATGGTCTGGGGTCTTTTAGAATGGACGTCAGGTGCTCTAGAAGGGTCTGGGGGCTTTTAGAAGGGTCCAGTGGAGCTCTAGGAGGGTCTGGGGGCCTTTAGAAGGGCTCTGGCGGTCTTTAGAGACATCTGGGGGCCTTTAGAAGGACTCTGGGGGCCTCTAGAAGGGTCTAGAGGCCTTTAGATTTGTCTAGAGGGGCTCTAGAAGGACTAATCCCCTAACCCTAACGCTTAACCCTAACCCCCTATCCCCAACCCTGACCCTAACCGGATAACCATAACCCTAATCCCTATCCCCCTAACCCTAATCCCTAACACCCTAACCCTAACCCTAATCCCTTACACCCTAACCCTAACCCCGTAACCCTAAGCACATAACACTAAACCCTAACCCTAACCCTAACCCTAACCTTAACCCCTAACCCTAACCCTCACCCTAAACCCTAACCATAACCCTAACCCAACCCTGACCCTAACCCTAACCACAAACCCTAACCCCTAACCCTAACTCTAACCCTTTACCCTAATGACCCTAAACTCTAACCCTCACCCTAACCCCTAACCATAACCATAACCCTAACCATAACCCTAACCCTTATGACCCTAACCCTAACCTTAACCCTAATCCAACCCTAACCTAACCCTAACCCTAACCACTAAGCCTAACCTTAAACCCTAACCCTAAGCCTAAACCCTAACCCTAAACCCTAACCCTAACCCTAAACCTAACCCTAAACCTAAACCTAACCCTAACCCTAATGACCCTAACCCTAACCCTAAACCTAACCCCTAACCCCTAACCATAATGACCCTAACCCAACCCTAACCCTAACCCTAACCCTAAACCCTAACCCTAAACCCTAACCCTAACCCCTAACTCTAACCCCTAACCCCTAACCCTAATGACCCTAACCCTAACCCTAACCATAAACCCTAACCCTAACCCCAACCCCTAACCCTAAACCCTAACCCTAACCCCTAACCCCTAACCCTAACCCCTAACTCTAACCCCTAACCCCTAACCCTAACCCTAATGACCCTAACCCTAACCCTAACCCTATACCCCTATCCATAACCCCTAACCCTAACCCAAATCCTAACCCTAACCCTAATGACCCTAACCCTAACACTAACCCCTAACTTCTAGAGCTTCTCACGTCCCTTCTAAAAGCCCCTGGACCCTTCTAGAGCCCCCTGGGTCCCTTCTAAAAGTGCCAAGACCCTTCTAGAGCCCATCTGGACAATTCTAAAGGCCCCCAGATCCCTCTGGACCCCCCAGAGACCTTCTAAAGGCCCCTGGACCCTTCTAGAGCTTCTCACGTCCCTTCTAAAAGCCCCCAGACCCTTCGAGAGCCCCCCCGAGACATTATAAAGGCCCCTGGACCCTTCTAGAGCTTCTCATGACCCTTTTAAAAGCCCCCAGACCCATCTAGAGCCCCCCAGAGACATTCTAAAGGCACCTGGACCCTTCAAGAGCTTCTCACGCCCATTCTAAAAGAACCCAGACCCTTCTAGAGCCCCCCAGAGAGCTTCAAAAAGACCCTGAACCCTTCTAGAGCTTCTTACATCCCTTCTAAAAGCCCCCAGACCCTTCTAGAGCCCCCCAGATCCAATCTAAAGATATCTAGAGCCCCCTGGGACCCCTTTACGGCCTTCTAAGACCCTTCTAGGACCACGAGGAGCCATCTAGACCCCCTGGGACCCCTTAAGGCCTTCTAGGACCCATCTAGGACCACGAGAATCCCTCTAGAGCCCCCTGGGACCTCTTTAGGGCCTTCTTGGACCCTTCTAGGGCCCCCCAGGGACCCTCTAGAACCCACTGGGACCCACTTAGGGCCTTCTAGGACCCTTCTAGGACCACGAGAAACCCTCTAGAGCCACCTGGGACTCCCGTAGGGCCTTCTAGGATCATTGTAAGCCCCCAGGGAACCCTCTAGAGCCCTCTGGGACCCTTCTAGGGCTTTCTAGGACCCTTTTAGAATCACCAGGAACCCTCTAGAGCACCCTGGGACCCTTCTAGGGCTTTCTTGGACACTTTTAGAGTCACCAGGAACCCTCTAGAGCCCCCTGGGACCCCTCTAGGACCACGAGAAACCCTCTAGAGCTCCCTGGGACCCACTTAGTGCCTTCTAGGACGCTTCTAGGGACACCAGAGACCCTCTAGAGCCCCCTGGGACACACTTAGGGCCTTCTAGGACCCTTCTAGGACCACGAGGAACCCTCTAGAGCCCCCTGAGACCCGCTTAGGACCTTCTAGGACCCTTCTATGACCACGAGGAACCCTCTAGAGCCACCTAGGACCCCCTTAGGGCCTTCTAGAACCCTTCTTGGACCCCCAGGGACCCTCTAGAGCCCACTGGACCCCCTTAGGGCCTTCTAGGACCCTTCTAGGACCACGAGAAACAATCTAGAGCCCCCTGGGACCCCCTTAGGGCCAACTAGGACCAGTGTAAGACCCTGGGGAACCCTCTAGAGCCCCCTGGGTCCCCTTTAGGGCCTTCTAGGACCCTTCTAGGGACCCCAGGGACCCTCTAGAGCCCACTGGGACTGCCTTAGGGCCTACTAGGACCCTTCTAGGACTATGAGGAACCCTCTAGAGCCCCCTGGGACACACTTAGGGCCATCTAGGACCCTTCTAGGACCCACGGGAACCATCTAGAGCCCCGTGGGACCCCCTTCGGGCCTTCTAGGACACTTCTAAGTCCTCCAGGGACCCTCTAGAGCCCCCTGGGACCGCTTAGAGCCTTCTAGGACCCTTCTAGGACCTGTGGGTACCCTCTAGAGCCCCCTGGGACCCTTCTAGGGCTTTCTAGGACGCGTCTAGAGTCACCAGAAGCCCTCTAGAGATCCCTTGGACCCCTTAAGGGCCTTCTAGGACCCTTCTAGGACAGCGAGAAAACTTCCAGAGCCCCCTGGGACCCCTTTAGGGCCTTCTAAGAATATTTTAAGATATCGGGTAACCCTCTAGAGCCCCCTGGGACCCCCTTAGGGCCTTCTAGGACCATGGTAAGACCCCGGGGAACCCTCCAGAGCACCCTGGGTCCTCTTTAGTGCCTTCTAGTACCCTTCTAGGGCCCCCAGAGACCTTCTAGAGCCCCCTGGTTACACTTTGAGCCTTCTAGAACCCTTCTAGGAGCCCCAGGAACCCTCTAGAGCTTCCTGAGACCCCCTTAGGGCCTTCTAGGACCCTTCTAGGACGGCGAGGAACCCTCTAGAGCCCTCTGGGACCCCCTTAGGGCCTTCTAGGGCCCTTCTAGTGCAGGCAGGGACCATCTAGACCCCCTGGGACCCACTCAGGGCCATCTAGGACCATTTTAAGACTCTCTGGAACCATCTAGAGCCCCCTGGGAAAACTTAGAGCATTCTAGGACCCTTCTAGGACCCCAGGAATATTCTAGAACCCCCTGGGACCACCTTAGGGCCTTCTAGTACCGTTCTAGGACCACCAGGAACCCTCTAGAGTCCCCTGTGACCCCCTTAGGGCCTTCTAGGACCCTTCTCGGACCACCAGGAACCCTCTAGAGCCCCCTGTGACACTCTTAGGGCCTTCTAGGACTCTTCTAGGACCACGAGGAAACCATCTAGAGCCCCCTGGGTCCCTCTTAGGGCCTTCTAGGACCATGGTAAGACCCTGGGGAACCCTCTAGAGCACCCTGGGTCCTCTATACAGCCTTCTAGGACCCTTCTAGGACCACCAGGATCCCTCTAGAGCCCCCTGAAACACACTTAGGGCCATCTAGGGGTCTTCTAGGACCACGAGTAACCATCTAGAGACCCGTGGGATGACTTAAGGGCCTTCTAGGGGTCTTCTAGGGCCACGAGTAACCATCTAGAGACATGTGGGACCACTTAAGGGCCTTCTTGGACACTTCTTGGTCCACAAGAGACCCTCTAGAGCCCCCTGGGACCGCTTAGAGTCTTCTAGGTCCATTCTATGAGCCCCAGGAAACACATAGAGCCCCCTGGGACCACTTTAGGGCCTTCTAGGACCCTTCTAGGACCACCAGGAGCCCTCTAGAGCCCCCTAGGACCCACTTAGGGCCTTCTAGGACTCTTCTAGTACCCCCAGGGACCCTCTAGAGCCCCCTGGGACCCTTTTAGGGCCTTCTAGGACCCTCCTAGGACCCACGGGTACCCTCTAGAGCCCTCTGGGACCCTTCTAGGGCTTTCTTGGACCCTTTTAGAATCACCAGGAACCCTCCAGAGTCCCCTGGGACCCTTCTAGGGCTTTCTAGGACCCTTCTAGGACCACGAGGAACCCTCTAGAGCCCCCGGGACCATTTTAGGGCATTCTAGGACCCTTCTAGGGCCCCCAGGGACCCTCTAGAGCCCCCTGGGACCCACTTAGGGCCTTCTAAGACCCTTCTAGGACCACCAGGAGCCCTCTAGAGCCCTCTGGGACACCTTTTTGCACATTCTAGGACACTTCTAGTGCCCCCAGAGACCCTCTAGAGCTCCCTGGGAGTCTTTAGGGCCTACTAGGACCCTTCTAGGATCACCAGGAACCCTCTAGAGCCCTCTGGGACCCACTTAGGGCCTTCTAGGACCCTTCTAGGACCACGAGGAACCCTCTAGAGCCCCCTGGGACCCCCTTAGTGCCTTCTAGGACAATTCTAGCGCCCCCAGGGACCCTCTAGAGCCCCCTGGGACCCACTTAGGGCTTTCTAAGACCCTTCTAGGACCACCAGGAGCCCTCTATAGCCCTCTGGGACCCACTTTGCGCCTTCTAGGACCCTTCTAGTGCCCCCAGGGACACTCTAGAGCCCCCTGGGACTCTTTAGGTCCTAGTAGGACCCTTCTAGGACCACGAGAAATCCTCTAGAGCCCCCTGGGACCTCCTTAGGTCCTTCGAGGACCGTTCTAGGGTCACCAGGAACCCTCTAGAGCCCTCTGGGACCCACTTAGGGCCTTCTAGGACCCTTCTAGGACCACGAGGAACTCTCTAGAGCCCCATGAGACTTGCTTAAGGCCTTCTAGGACTCTTCTAGGACCACGAGAAACCATCTAGAGCCCCCTGGGACCCACTTAGGGCATTCTAGGTTCATTTTAAGACCCTGGGAAACCCTCTAGAGCCTCGTGGTACCACTTAGAGCCTTGTAGGACCCTTCTAGGACCAGAAGGAACCCTCTAGAGCCCGCTGGGACCCCCTTAGGGCCTTCTAGGACAATTCTAGCGCCCCCAGGGACCCTCTAGAGCCCCCTGGGACACACTTAGGGCCTTCTAGGACCCTTCTAGGACCCAGGGAACCAAACCCTCAAGAGCCCTCTGGGACCCCCTTAGGGCTTTCTAGGGCCATGGTAAGACCCTGGGGAACCCTCCAGAGCACCCTGGGACCTCTTTAGTGCCTTCTAGTACCCTTCTAGGGCCCCCAGGGACCTTCTAGAGCCCCCTGGTTACCCTTTGAGCCTTCTAGAACCCTTCTAGGACCACCAGGAACCCTCCAGAGCCCGCTGGGACCCCCTTAGGGCCTTCTAGGACCCTTCTAGGACCACAAGGAACCCTCTAGAGCCCGCTGGGACCCCTTTAGGGCCTTCTAGGACAATTCTAGGGCCGCCAGGGTCCGTCTAGAGCCCCCTGGGACCCCTTTAGGGCCTTCTAGGACCCTTCTAGGACCACCAGGAGCCCTCTAGAGGCCCCTAGGACCCACTTAGGGCCTTCTAGGACTCTTCTAGTACCCCCAGGGACCCTCTAGAGCCCCCTGGGACCCTTTTAGGGCCTTCTAGGACCCTCCTAGGACCCACGGGTACCCTCTAGAGCCCTCTGGGACCCTTCTAGGGCTTTCTTGGACCCTTTTAGAATCACCAGGAACCCTCCAGATTCCCCTGGGACCCTTCTAGGGCTTTCTAGGACCCTTCTAGGACCACGAGGAACCCTCTAGAGCCCCCGGGACCATTTTAGGGCCTTCTAGGACCCTTCTAGGACCACGAGAAACCATCTATAGCTCTCTGGGACCCATTTAGGGCGTTCTAGGACTCTTCTAGGGTCCCCAGAGACCGTCTAGAGCCCCCTGGGATGCCTTAGAGCCTTCGAGGACCCTTCTAGGACCACGAGGAACCCTCTAGAGCCCCCTGGGACCCCCTTAGGGCATTCTAGGACCCTTCTAGGGCCCCCAGGGACCCTCTAGAGCCCCCTGGGACCCACTTAGGGCATTCTAAGACCCTTCTAGGACCACCAGGAGCCCTCTATAGCCCTCTGTGACACCTTTTTGCACATTCTAGGACACTTCTAGTGCCCCCAGAGACCCTCTAGAGCTCCCTGGGAGTCTTTAGGGCCTACTAGGACCCTTCTAGGATCACCAGGAACCCTCTAGAGCCCTCTGGGACCCACTTAGGGCCTTCTAGGACCCTTCTAGGACCACGAGGAACCCTCTAGAGCCCCCTGGGACTTGCTTAAGGCCTTCTAGAACCCTTCTAGGACCAGGAGAAACACTCTACAGCCCCCTGGGACTCCCTTAGGGCCTTCTAGTGTTATTGTAAGACCCTGGGGAACCCTCAAGAGCCTCGTGGGACCCCTTAGAGCCTTCTAGGACCCTTCTAGGACCACGAGGATCCCTCTAGAGCCCCCTGGGACACCTTAGGGCCTTCTAGGGCTCTTCTAGCGCCCCCAGTGACCCTCTAGACCCCCCTGGAACTTGCTTAAGTCCTTCTAGAACCCTTCTAGGGCCACGAGGAACCCTCTAGAGCCCCCTGGGACCCCCTTAGGGCCTTCTAGGTCCATGGTAAAACCCCGGGGAACCCTCTAGAGCACCCTGGGTCCTATTTAAGGCCTTCTAGTACACTTCTAGGGCCCCCAGGGACCTTCTAGAGCCCCCTGGTTCCACTTAGGGCCTTTTAGGACCATTCTAGGACCAGGAGGAACCATCTAGAGCCCTCTGAGAACCCCTTAGGGCCTTCTAGGACCATTTTAAGTCTCCGGGGAACCATCTAGAGGCCCCTGAGACCCCTTAGAACACTCTAGGACCCTTCTATGACCACGAGGAACCTTCTAGAACCACCTGGGACCCCCTTAGGGCCGTCTAGGACCCTTCTCGGACCACCAGGAACCCTCTAGAGCCCCCTGGGACTTGCTTAAGGCCTTCTAGGACTCTTCTAGGACCACGAGGAAACCAGATAGAGCCCCCTGGGACCCACTTAGGGCCTTCTAGGACCATGGTAAGACCCCGGGGAACCCTCTAGAGCACCCTGCATTCTCTTTAGGGCCTTCTAGTACACTTCTAGGGACCCAGGGACTTTCTAGAGCCCCCTGGTTCCCTTTAGAGTCTTCTAGAACCCTTCTAGGAGCCCCAGGAACCCTCTAGAGCCCTCTGGGACCCCCTTAGGGCCTTCTAGGACCCTTCTAGGACCACGAGGAACCCTCTAGAGCCCTCTGGGACCCCCTTAGGTCCTTCTAGGACCCTTCTAGACCCCCCAATAACCCTCTAGATCCCTCTGGGACCCCCTTAGGGCCTTCTAGCACCCTTCTAGGACCACAAGGATCTCTCTAGAGCCCACTGGGACCCCCTGAAGAACTTCAAGGACCCTTCTAGGACCACAAGAAACCATCTAGAACCCCTTGGGACTCACATAGGGCCTTCTAGGATCATTGTAAGACCCTGGGGAACCATCTAGAGCGTCGTGGGACCACTTAGAGCCTTCTAGGACGATTCTAGTACCACGAGGAACCCTCTAGAGCCCCCTGGGACCCATTTAGGGCCTTCTAGGACCCTTCTAGGACCACGAGGAACCCTCTAGAGCCCCCTGGGACCCCCTTAGGGCCTTCTAGGACAATTCTAGCGCCCCCAGGGACCCTCTAGAGCCCCCTGGGACCCCCTTAGGGCCTTCTACGACCCTTCTAGGACACAGGGAACCCTCAAGAGCCCCCTGGGACTCCCTTAGGGCTTTCTAGGGCCATGGTAAGACCCTGGGGAACCCTCCAGAGCACCCTGGGTCCTCTTTAGTGCCTTCTAGTACCCTTCTAGGGCCCCCAGGGACCTTCTAGAGCCCCCTGGTTACACTTTGGGCCTTCTAGAACCCTTCTAGGAGACCCAGGAACCCTCTAGAGCCCCCTGGGACCCCCTTAGGGCCTTCTAGGACCCTTCTAGGACCACAAGGAACCCTCTAGAGCCGCCTGGGACCCCTTTAGGGCCTTCTAGGACAATTCTAGGGCCGCCAGGGTCCGTCTAGAGCCCCCGGGACCATTTTAGGGCCTTCTAGGACCCTTCTAGGACCACCAGGAGCCCTCTAGAGCCCCCTAGGACTCACTTAGGGCCTTCTAGGACTCTTCTAGCGTCCCCAGAGACCGTCTAGAGCCCCCTGGGATGCCTTAGAGCCTTCGAGGACCCTTCTAGGACCACGAGGAACCCTCTAGAGCCCCCTGGGACCCCCTTAGGGCATTCTAGGACCCTTCTAGGGCCCCCGGGACCCTCTAGAGCCCCCTGGGACCCACTTAGGGCATTCTAAGACCCTTCTAGGACCACCAGGAGCCCTCTAGAGCCCTCTGGGACACCTTTTTGCACATTCTAGGACACTTCTAGTGCCCCCAGAGACCCTCTAGAGTTCCCTGGGAGTCTTTAGGGCCTACTAGGACCCTTCTAGGATCACCAGGAACCCTCTAGAGTCCCCTGGGACCCTTCTAGGGCCTTCTAGGACCCTTCTAGGACCACGAGGAACCCTCTAGAGCCCCCTGGGACTTGCTAAAGGCCTTCTAGAACCCTTCTAGGACCAGGAGAAACATTCTAGAGCCCCCTGGGACTCCCTTAGGGCCTTCTAGTGTTATTGTAAGACCCTGGGGAACCCTCAAGAGCCTCGTGGGACCCCTTAGAGCCTTCTAGGACCCTTCTAAGACCACGAGGATCCCTCTAGAGCCCCCTGGGACCCCCTTAGGGCATTCTAGGACCCTTCTAGGGCCCCCAGGGACCCTCTAGAGCCCCCTGGGACCCACTTAGGGCATTCTAAGACCCTTCTAGGACCACCAGGAGCCCTCTAGAGCCCTCTGTGACACCTTTTTGCACATTCTAGGACACTTCTAGTGCCCCCAGAGACCCTCTAGAGCTCCCTGGGAGTCTTTAGGGCCTACTAGGACCCTTCTAGGATCACCAGGAACCCTCTAGAGCCCTCTGGGACCCACTTAGGGCCTTCTAGGACCCTTCTAGGACCACGAGGAACCCTCTAGAGCCCCCTGGGACTTGCTTAAGGCCTTCTAGAACCCTTCTAGGACCAGGAGAAACACTCTAGAGCCCCCTGGGACTCCCTTAGGGCCTTCGAGGATCATTATAAGACCCTGGGGAACCCTCAAGAGCCTCGTGGGACCGCTTAGAGCCTTCTAGGACCCTTCTAGGACCACGAGGATCCCTCTAGAGCCCCCTGGGACACCTTAGGGCCTTCTAGGGCTCTTCTAGCGCCCCCAGTGACCCTCTAGACCCCCCTGGAACTTGCTTAAGTTCTTCTAGAACCCTTCTAGGGCCACGAGGAACCCTCTAGAGCCCCCTGGGACCCCCTTAGGGCCTTCTACGTCCATGGTAAAACCCCGGGGAACCCTCTAGAGCACCCTGGGTCCTATTTAAGGCCTTCTAGTACACTTCTAGGGCCCCCAGGGACCTTCTAGAGCCCCCTGGGTCCACTTAGGGCCTTTTAGGACCATTCTAGGACCAGGAGAAACCATCTAGAGCCCTCTGAGAACCCCTTAGGGCCTTCTAGGACCATTTTAAGTCTCCGGGGAACCATCTAGAGGCCCCTGAGACCCCTTAGAACACTCTAGGACCCTTCTATGACCACGAGGAACCTTCTAGAACCACCTGGGACCCCCTTAGGGCCGTCTAGGACCCTTCTCGGACCACCAGGAACCCTCTAGAGCCCCCTGGGACTTGCTTAAGGCCTTCTAGGACTCTTCTAGGACCACGAGGAAACCAGATAGAGCCCCCTGGGACCCACTTAGGGCCTTCTAGGACCATGGTAAGACCCCGGGGAACCCTCTAGAGCACCCTGCGTCCTCTTTAGGGCCTTCTAGTACACTTCTAGGGACCCAGGGACTTTCTAGAGCCCCCTGGTTCCCTTTAGAGTCTTCTAGAACCCTTCTAGGAGCCCCAGGAACCATCTAGAGCCCTCTGGGACCCTCTTTGCGCCTTCTAGGACCCTTCTAGGACCACGAGGAACCCTCTAGAGCCCTCTGGGACCCCCTTAGGTCCTTCTAGGACCCTTCTAGACCCCCCAATAACCCTCTAGATCCCTCTGGGACCCCCTTAGGGCCTTCTAGCACCCTTCTAGGACCACAAGGATCTCTCTAGAGCCCACTGGGACCCCCTGAAGAACTTCAAGGACCCTTCTAGGACCACAAGAAACCATCTAGAACCCCTTGGGACTCACATAGGGCCTTCTAGGATCATTGTAAGACCCTGGGGAACCATCTAGAGCGTCGTGGGACCACTTAGAGCCTTCTAGGACGATTCTAGTACCACGAGGAACCCTCTAGAGCCCCCTGGGACCCATTTAGGGCCTTCTAGGACCCTTCTAGGACCACGAGGAACCCTCTAGAGCCCCCTGGGACCCCCTTAGGGCCTTCTAGGACAATTCTAGCGCCCCCAGGGACCCTCTAGAGCCCCCTGGGACCCCCTTAGGGCCTTCTACGACCCTTCTAGGACACAGGGAACCCTCAAGAGCCCCCTGGGACCCCCTTAGGGCTTTCTAGGGCCATGGTAAGACCCTGGGGAACCCTCCAGAGCACCCTGGGTCCTCTTTAGTGCCTTCTAGTACCCTTCTAGGGCCCCCAGGGACCTTCTAGAGCCCCCTGGTTACACTTTGAGCCTTCTAGAACCCTTCTAGGAGACCCAGGAACCCTCTAGAGCCCCCTGGGACCCCCTTAGGGCCTTCTAGGACCCTTCTAGGACCACAAGGAACCCTCTAGAGCCGCCTGGGACCCCTTTAGGGCCTTCTAGGACAATTCTAGGGCCGCCAGGGTCCGTCTAGAGCCCCCGGGACCATTTTAGGGCCTTCTAGGACCCTTCTAGGACCACCAGGAGCCCTCTAGAGCCCCCTAGGACTCACTTAGGGCCTTCTAGGACTCTTCTAGCGTCCCCAGAGACCGTCTAGAGCCCCCTGGGATGCCTTAGAGCCTTCGAGGACCCTTCTAGGACCACGAGGAACCCTCTAGAGCCCCCTGGGACCCCCTTAGGGCATTCTAGGACCCTTCTAGGGCCCCCAGGGACCCTCTAGAGCCCCCTGGGACCCACTTAGGGCATTCTAAGACCCTTCTAGGACCACCAGGAGCCCTCTAGAGCCCTCTGGGACACCTTTTTGCACATTCTAGGACACTTCTAGTGCCCCCAGAGACCCTCTAGAGTTCCCTGGGAGTCTTTAGGGCCTACTAGGACCCTTCTAGGATCACCAGGAACCCTCTAGAGCCCTCTGGGACCCACTTAGGGCCTTCTAGGACCCTTCTAGGACCACGAGGAACCCTCTAGAGCCCCCTGGGACTTGCTTAAGGCCTTCTAGAACCCTTCTAGGACCAGGAGAAACACTCTACAGCCCCCTGGGACTCCCTTAGGGCCTTCTAGTGTTATTGTAAGACCCTGGGGAACCCTCAAGAGCCTCGTGGGACCCCTTAGAGCCTTCTAGGACCCTTCTAGGACCACGAGGATCCCTCTAGAGCCCCCTGGGACACCTTAGGGCCTTCTAGGGCTCTTCTAGCGCCCCCAGTGACCCTCTAGACCCCCCTGGAACTTGCTTAAGTCCTTCTAGAACCCTTCTAGGGCCACGAGGAACCCTCTAGAGCCCCCTGGGGCCCTCTTAGGGCCTTCTAGGTCCATGGTAAAACCCCGGGGAACCCTCTAGAGCACCCTGGGTCCTATTTAAGGCCTTCTAGTACACTTCTAGGGCCCCCAGGGACCTTCTAGAGCCCCCTGGGTCCACTTAGGGCCTTTTAGGACCATTCTAGGACCAGGAGGAACCATCTAGAGCCCTCTGAAAACCCCTTAGGGCCTTCTAAGACCATTTAAAGTCTCCGGGGAACCATCTAGAGGCCCCTGAGACCCCTTAGAACATTCTAGGACCCTTCTATGACCACGAGGAACCTTCTAGAACCACCTGGGACCCCCTTAGGGCCGTCTAGGACCCTTCTCGGACCACCAGGAACCCTCTAGAGCCCCCTGGGACTTGCTTAAGGCCTTCTAGGACTCTTCTAGGACCACGAGGAAACCAGATAGAGCCCCCTGGGACCAACTTAGGGCCTTCTAGGACCATGGTAAGACCCCGGGGAACCCTCTAGAGCACCCTGCGTCCTCTTTAGGGCCTTCTAGTACACTTCTAGGGACCAAGGGACTTTCTAGAGCCCCCTGGTTCCCTTTAGAGCCTTCTAGAACCGTTCTAGGAGTCCCAGGAACCATCTAGAGCCCTCTGGGACCCCCTTAGGGCCTTCTAGGACCCTTCTAGGACCACCAAGAACCCTCTAGAGCCCTCTAGGACCCCCTTAGGTCCTTCTAGGACCCTTCTAGACCCCCCAATAACCCTCTAGATCCCTCTGGGACCCCCTTAGGGCCTTCTAGCACCCTTCTAGGACCACGAGGAACTCTCTAGAGCCCACTGGGACCCCCTGAAGAACTTCAAGGACCCTTCTAGGACCACAAGAAACCATCTAGAACCCCTTGGGACTCACATAGGGCCTTCTAGGATCATTGTAAGACCCTGGGGAACCATCTAGAGCGTCGTGGGACCACTTAGAGCCTTCTAGGACGATTCTAGTACCACGAGGAACCCTCTAGAGCCCCCTGGGACCAATTTAGGGCCTTCTAGGACCCTTCTAGGACCACGAGGAACCCTCTAGAGCCCCCTGGGACCCCCTTAGGGCCTTCTAGGACAATTCTAGCGCCCCCAGGTACCCTCTAGAGCCCCCTGGGACACACTTAGGGCCTTCTAGGACCCTTCTAGGACACAGGGAACCCTCAAGAGCCCCCTGGGACCCCCTTAGGGCTTTCTAGGGCCATGGTAAGACCCTGGGGAACCCTCCAGAGCACCCTGGGTCCTCTTTAGTGCCTTCTAGTACCCTTCTAGGGCCCCCAGGGACCTTCTAGAGCCCCCTGGTTACCCTTTGAGCCTTCTAGAACCCTTCTAGGAGCCCCAGGAACCCTCTAGAGCCCGCTGGGACCCCCTTAGGGCCTTCTAGGACCCTTCTAGGACCACAAGGAACCCTCTAGAGCCCCCTGGGACCCACTTAGGGCCTTCTAGGACAATTCTAGGGCCGCCAGGGTCCGTCTAGAGCCCCCTGGGACCCCTTTAGGGCCTTCTAGGACCCTTCTAGGACCACCAGGAGCCCTCTAGAGCCCCCTAGGACTCACTTAGGGCCTTCTAGGACTCTTCTAGTACCCCCAGGGACCCTCTAGAGCCCCCTGGGACCCTTTTAGGGCCTTCTAGGACCCTCCTAGGACCCACGGGTACCCTCTAGAGCCCTCTGGGACCCTTCTAGGCCTTTCTTGGACCCTTTTAGAATCACCAGGAACCCTCCAGAGTCCACTGGGACCCTTCTAGGGCTTTCTAGGACCCTTCTAGGACCACGAGGAACCCTCTAGAGCCCCCAGGACCATTTTAGGGCCTTCTAGGACCCTTCTAGGACCACGAGAAACCATCTATAGCTCTCTGGGACCCCTTTAGGGCGTTCTAGGACTCTTCTAGGGTCCCCAGAGACCGTCTAGAGCCCCCTGGGATGCCTTAGAGCCTTCGAGGACCCTTCTAGGACCATGAGGAACCCTCTAGAGCCCCCTGGGACCCCCTTAGGGCATTCTAGGACCCTTCTAGGGCCCCCAGGGACCCTCTAGAGCCCCCTGGGACCCACTTAGGGCCTTCTAAGACCCTTCTAGGACCACCAGGAGCACTCTAGAGCCCTCTGGGACACCTTTTTGCACATTCTAGGACACTTCTAGTGCCCCCAGAGACCCTCTAGAGTTCCCTGGGAGTCTTTAGGGCCTACTAGGACCCTTCTAGGATCACCAGGAACCCTCTAGAGCCCTCTGGGACCCACTTAGGGCCTTCTAGGACCCTTCTAGGACCACGAGGAACCCTCTAGAGCCCCCTGGGACTTGCTTAAGGCCTTCTAGAACCCTTCTAGGACCAGGAGAAACACTCTACAGCCCCCTGGGACTCCCTTAGGGCCTTCTAGTGTTATTGTAAGACCCTGGGGAACCCTCAAGAGCCTCGTGGGACCCCTTAGAGCCTTCTAGGACCCTTCTAGGACCACGAGGATCCCTCTAGAGCTCCCTGGGACACCTTAGGGCCTTCTAGGGCTCTTCTAGCGCCCCCAGTGACCCTCTAGACCCCCCTGGAACTTGCTTAAGTCCTTCTAGAACCCTTCTAGGGCCACGAGGAACCCTCTAGAGCCCCCTGGGACCCCCTTAGGGCCTTCTAGGTCCATGGTAAAACCCCGGGGAACCCTCTAGAGCACCCTGGGTCCTATTTAAGGCCTTCTAGTACACTTCTAGGGCCCCCAGGGACCTTCTAGAGCCCCCTGGGTCCACTTAGGGCTTTTTAGGACCATTCTAGGACCAGGAGGAACCATCTAGAGCCCTCTGAGAACCCCTTAGGGCCTTCTAAGACCATTTAAAGTCTCCGGGGAACCATCTAGAGGCCCCTGAGACCCCTTAGAACATTCTAGGACCCTTCTATGACCACGAGGAACCTTCTAGAACCACCTGGGACCCCCTTAGGGCCGTCTAGGACCCTTCTCGGACCACCGGGAACCCTCTAGAGCCCCCTGGGACTTGCTTAAGGCCTTCTAGGACTCTTCTAGGACCACGAGGAAACCAGATAGAGCCCCCTGGGACCAACTTAGGGCCTTCTAGGACCATGGTAAGACCCCGGGAAACCCTCTAGAGCACCCTGCGTCCTCCTTAGGGCCTTCTAGTACACTTCTAGGGACCAAGGGACTTTCTAGAGCCCCCTGGTTCCCTTTAGAGCCTTCTAGAACCGTTCTAGGAGCCCCAGGAACCATCTAGAGCCCTCTGGGACCCCCTTAGGGCCTTCTAGGACCCTTCTAGGACCACCAAGAACCCTCTAGAGCCCTCTAGGACCCCCTTAGGTCCTTCTAGGACCCTTCTAGACCCCCCAATAACCCTCTAGATCCCTCTGGGACCCCCTTAGGGCCTTCTAGCACCCTTCTAGGACCACGAGGAACTCTCTAGAGCCCACTGGGACCCCCTGAAGAACTTCAAGGACCCTTCTAGGACCACAAGAAACCATCTAGAACCCCTTGGGACTCACATAGGGCCTTCTAGGATCATTGTAAGACCCTGGGGAACCATCTAGAGCGTCGTGGGACCACTTAGAGCCTTCTAGGACGATTCTAGTACCACGAGGAACCCTCTAGAGCCCCCTGGGACCCCCTTAGGGCCTTCTAGGACAATTCTAGCGCCCCCAGGTACCCTCTAGAGCCCCCTGGGACACACTTAGGGCCTTCTAGGACCCTTCTAGGACACAGGGAACCCTCAAGAGCCCCCTGGGACCCCCTTAGGGCTTTCTAGGGCCATGGTAAGACCCTGGGGAACCCTCCAGAGCACCCTGGGTCCTCTTTAGTGCCTTCTAGTACCCTTCTAGGGCCCCCAGGGACCTTCTAGAGCCCCCTGGTTACCCTTTGAGCCTTCTAGAACCCTTCTAGGAGCCCCAGGAACCCTCTAGAGCCCGCTGGGACCCCCTTAGGGCCTTCTAGGACCCTTCTAGGACCACAAGGAACCCTCTAGAGCCCCCTGGGACCCACTTAGGGCCTTCTAGGACAATTCTAGGGCCGCCAGGGTCCGTCTAGAGCCCCCTGGGACCCCTTTAGGGCCTTCTAGGACCCTTCTAGGACCACCAGGAGCCCTCTAGAGCCCCCTAGGACTCACTTAGGGCCTTCTAGGACTCTTCTAGTACCCCCAGGGACCCTCTAGAGCCCCCTGGGACCCTTTTAGGGCCTTCTAGGACCCTCCTAGGACCCACGGGTACCCTCTAGAGCCCTCTGGGACCCTTCTAGGCCTTTCTTGGACCCTTTTAGAATCACCAGGAACCCTCCAGAGTCCACTGGGACCCTTCTAGGGCTTTCTAGGACCCTTCTAGGACCACGAGGAACCCTCTAGAGCCCCCAGGACCATTTTAGGGCCTTCTAGGACCCTTCTAGGACCACGAGAAACCATCTATAGCTCTCTGGGACCCCTTTAGGGCGTTCTAGGACTCTTCTAGGGTCCCCAGAGACCGTCTAGAGCCCCCTGGGATGCCTTAGAGCTTCGAGGACCCTTCTAGGACCATGAGGAACCCTCTAGAGCCCCCTGGGACCCCCTTAGGGCATTCTAGGACCCGTCTAGGGCCCCCAGGGACCCTCTAGAGCCCCCTGGGACCCACTTAGGGCCTTCTAAGACCCTTCTAGGACCACCAGGAGCACTCTAGAGCCCTCTGGGACACCTTTTTGCACATTCTAGGACACTTCTAGTGCCCCCAGAGACCCTCTAGAGTTCCCTGGGAGTCTTTAGGGCCTACTAGGACCCTTCTAGGATCACCAGGAACCCTCTAGAGCCCTCTGGGACCCACTTAGGGCCTTCTAGGACCCTTCTAGGACCACGAGGAACCCTCTAGAGCCCCCTGGGACTTGCTTAAGGCCTTCTAGAACCCTTCTAGGACCAGGAGAAACACTCTACAGCCCCCTGGGACTCCCTTAGGGCCTTCTAGTGTTATTGTAAGACCCTGGGGAACCCTCAAGAGCCTCGTGGGACCCCTTAGAGCCTTCTAGGACCCTTCTAGGACCACGAGGATCCCTCTAGAGCTCCCTGGGACACCTTAGGGCCTTCTAGGGCTCTTCTAGCGCCCCCAGTGACCCTCTAGACCCCCCTGGAACTTGCTTAAGTCCTTCTAGAACCCTTCTAGGGCCACGAGGAACCCTCTAGAGCCCCCTGGGACCCCCTTAGGGCCTTCTAGGTCCATGGTAAAACCCCGGGGAACCCTCTAGAGCACCCTGGGTCCTATTTAAGGCCTTCTAGTACACTTCTAGGGCCCCCAGGGACCTTCTAGAGCCCCCTGGGTCCACTTAGGGCCTTTTAGGACCATTCTAGGACCAGGAGGAACCATCTAGAGCCCTCTGAGAACCCCTTAGGGCCTTCTAAGACCATTTAAAGTCTCCGGGGAACCATCTAGAGGCCCCTGAGACCCCTTAGAACATTCTAGGACCCTTCTATGACCACGAGGAACCTTCTAGAACCACCTGGGACCCCCTTAGGGCCGTCTAGGACCCTTCTCGGACCACCGGGAACCCTCTAGAGCCCCCTGGGACTTGCTTAAGGCCTTCTAGGACTCTTCTAGGACCACGAGGAAACCAGATAGAGCCCCCTGGGACCAACTTAGGGCCTTCTAGGACCATGGTAAGACCCCGGGAAACCCTCTAGAGCACCCTGCGTCCTCCTTAGGGCCTTCTAGTACACTTCTAGGGACCAAGGGACTTTCTAGAGCCCCCTGGTTCCCTTTAGAGCCTTCTAGAACCGTTCTAGGAGCCCCAGGAACCATCTAGAGCCCTCTGGGACCCCCTTAGGGCCTTCTAGGACCCTTCTAGGACCACCAAGAACCCTCTAGAGCCCTCTAGGACCCCCTTAGGTCCTTCTAGGACCCTTCTAGACCCCCCAATAACCCTCTAGATCCCTCTGGGACCCCCTTAGGGCCTTCTAGCACCCTTCTAGGACCACGAGGAACTCTCTAGAGCCCACTGGGACCCCCTGAAGAACTTCAAGGACCCTTCTAGGACCACAAGAAACCATCTAGAACCCCTTGGGACTCACATAGGGCCTTCTAGGATCATTGTAAGACCCTGGGGAACCATCTAGAGCGTCGTGGGACCACTTAGAGCCTTCTAGGACGATTCTAGTACCACGAGGAACCCTCTAGAGCCCCCTGGGACCCCCTTAGGGCCTTCTAGGACAATTCTAGCGCCCCCAGGTACCCTCTAGAGCCCCCTGGGACACACTTAGGGCCTTCTAGGACCCTTCTAGGACACAGGGAACCCTCAAGAGCCCCCTGGGACCCCCTTAGGGCTTTCTAGGGCCATGGTAAGACCCTGGGGAACCCTCCAGAGCACCCTGGGTCCTCTTTAGTGCCTTCTAGTACCCTTCTAGGGCCCCCAGGGACCTTCTAGAGCCCCCTGGTTACCCTTTGAGCCTTCTAGAACCCTTCTAGGAGCCCCAGGAACCCTCTAGAGCCCGCTGGGACCCCCTTAGGGCCTTCTAGGACCCTTCTAGGACCACAAGGAACCCTCTAGAGCCCCCTGGGACCCCTTTAGGGCCTTCTAGGACAATTCTAGGGCCGCCAGGGTCCGTCTAGAGCCCCCTGGGACCCCTTTAGGGCCTTCTAGGACCCTTCTAGGACCACCAGGAGCCCTCTAGAGCCCCCTAGGACTCACTTAGGGCCTTCTAGGACTCTTCTAGTACCCCCAGGGACCCTCTAGAGCCCCCTGGGACCCTTTTAGGGTCTTCTAGGACCCTCCTAGGACCCACGGGTACCCTCTAGAGCCCTCTGGGACCCTTCTAGGCCTTTCTTGGACCCTTTTAGAATCACCAGGAACCCTCCAGAGTCCACTGGGACCCTTCTAGGGCTTTCTAGGACCCTTCTAGGACCACGAGGAACCCTCTAGAGCCCCCAGGACCATTTTAGGGCCTTCTAGGACCCTTCTAGGACCACGAGAAACCATCTATAGCTCTCTGGGACCCCTTTAGGGCGTTCTAGGACTCTTCTAGGGTCCCCAGAGACCGTCTAGAGCCCCCTGGGATGCCTTAGAGCCTTCGAGGACCCTTCTAGGACCATGAGGAACCCTCTAGAGCCCCCTGGGACCCCCTTAGGGCATTCTAGGACCCTTCTAGGGCCCCCAGGGACCCTCTAGAGCCCCCTGGGACCCCCTTAGGGCTTTCTAAGACCCTTCTAGGACCACCAGGAGCCCTCTATAGCCCTCTGGGACCCTCTTTGCGCCTTCTAGGACCCTTCTAGTGCCCCCAGGGACACTCTAGAGCCCCCTGGGACTCCTTAGAGCCTACTAGGACCCTTCTAGGACCACGAGAAACCCTCTAGAGCCCCCTGGGACCTTCTTAGGTCCTTCGAGGACCGTTCTAGGGTCACCAGGAACCCTCTAGAGCCCTCTGGGACCCTCTTTGCGCCTTCTAGGACCCTTCTAGGACCACGAGGAACTCTCTAGAGCCCCCTGGGACTTGCTTAAGGCTTTCTAGGACTCTTCTAGGACCACGAGAAACCATCTAGAGCCCCTTGGGACCCACTTAGGGCATTCTAGGTTCATTTTAAGACCCTGGGGAACCCTCAAGAGCCTCGTGGGACCACTTAGAGCCTTGTAGGACCCTTCTAGGACCAGAAGGAACCCTCTAGAGCCCCCTGGGACCCCCTTAGGGCCTTCTAGGACAATTCTAGCGCCCCCAGGGACCCTCTAGAGCCCCCTGGGACACACTTAGGGCCTTCTAGGACCCTTCTAGGACACAGGGAACCCTCAAGAGCCCCCTGGGACCCCCTTAGGGCTTTCTAGGGCCATGGTAAGACCCTGGGGAACCCTCCAGAGCACCCTGGGTCCTCTTTAGTGCCTTCTAGTACCCTTCTAGGGCCCCCAGGGACCTTCTAGAGCCCCCTGGTTACCCTTTGAGCCTTCTAGAACCCTTCTAGGAGCCCCAGGAACCCTCTAGAGCCCGCTGGGACCCCCTTAGGGCCTTCTAGGACCCTTCTAGGACCACAAGGAACCCTCTAGAGCCCCCTGGGACCCCTTTAGGGCCTTCTAGGACAATTCTAGGGCCGCCAGGGTCCCTCTAGAGCCCCCTGGGACCCCTTTAGGGCCTTCTAGGACCCTTCTAGGACCACCAGGAGCCCTCTAGAGCCCCCTAGGACCCACTTAGGGCCTTCTAGGACTCTTCTAGTACCCCCAGGGACCCTCTAGAGCCCCCTGGGACCCTTTTAGGGCCTTCTAGGACCCTTCTAGGACCACGAGAAACCATCTATAGCTCACTGGGACCCCTTTAGGGCGTTCTAGGACTCTTCTAGGGTCCCCAGAGACCCTCTAGAGCCCCCTGGGATGCCTTAGAGCCTTCGAGGACCCTTCTAGGACCACGAGGAACCCTCTAGAGCCCCCTGGGACCCTTTTAGGGCCTTCTAGGACCCTCCTAGGACCCACGGGTACCCTCCAGAGTCCTCTGGGACCCTTCTAGGCCTTTCTTGGACCCTTTTAGAATCACCAGGAACCCTCTAGAGCCCCCGGGACCCTTCTAGGGCCTTCTAGGACCCTTCTAGGACCACGAGAAACCATCTATAGCTCTCTGGGACCCATTTAGGGCGTTCTACGACTCTTCTAGGGTCCCCAGAGACCGTCTAGAGCCCCCTGGGATGCCTTAGAGCCTTCGAGGACCCTTCTAGGACCACGAGGAACCCTCTAGAGCCCCCTGGGACCCCCTTAGGGCATTCTAGGACCCTTCTAGGGCCCCCAGGGACCCTCTAGAGCCCCCTGGGACCCCCTTAGGGCTTTCTCAGACCCTTCTAGGACCACCAGGAGCCCTCTATAGCCCTCTGGGACCCTCTTTGCGCCTTCTAGGACCCTTCTAGGACCACGAAAAACTCTCTAGAGCCCCCTGGGACTCTTTAGGGCCTACTAGGACCCTCCTAGGACCCACGGGTACCCTCTAGAGCCCTCTGGGACCCTTCTAGGCCTTTCTTGAACCCTTTTAGAATCACCAGAAACCCTCCAGAGTCCCCTGGGACCCTTCTAGGGCTTTCTAGGACCCTTTTAGAATCACCAGGAACCCTCCAGAGTCCCCTGGGACCCTTCTAGGGCTTTCTAGGACCCTTCTAGGACCACGAGGAACCCTCTGGATCTCCCTGGGGTCCCCTTAGGGCCTTCTAGGACCTTCTAGGACCACAAGGAACCCTCTAGAGCCCTCTGTGACACATTTTGTGCCTTCTAGGAGATTTTTAGTGCCCCCAGGGACCCTCTAGAGCCCCCCTGTGACCCAATTAGGGCCTTCTAGGACAATTCTAGGGCCCCCAGGGACACTCTAGAGCCCCGTGGGACCCCTTAGAGCATTCTAGGACACTTCTAGGAGCCCCAGGAACCTTCTAGAACCCTCTGGGACCCACTTAGGCCCTTCTAGGACCCTTCTAGGTCCACCAGGAACCTTCTAAAGCCCTCTGGGACCCCCTTAAAGCCTTCTAGGACCCTTCTAGTGCTTCCAGGTACCCTCTAGAGCCCCCTGGGACCCCTTTATGGCCTTCTAAGACTCTTCTAGGACCACAAGAAACGCTCTAGAGCCCCCAGGGACTCCCTTAGGGCCTTCTAGGACCCTTCTAGGATCACCAGGATCTCTTTAGAGCCTTCTGGGACCCACTTAGGTCCTTCTAGTACCGTTCTAGGACCACGAGAAACTCTCTACAGCCCCCTGGGACGCCCTTAGGGCCTTCTAGGACCCTTCTAGGACCACGAGAAACCATCTAGAGCTCCCTGGGAACCCCTTACGGCCTTCTAGGATCATTGTAAGACCCCGGGGAACCCTCTAGAGCTCCCTGGGACCTCTTTAGGCCCTTCTAGGGCCCTTCTAGGACCACCAGGGACAATCTAGAGCTTTCTGGGACCCCCTTAGGGCCTTCTAGGACCATTCTAGTGCCCCCAGGGACCCTCTAGAGCCCCCTGGGACCCCTTTAGGTCCTTCTAGGACCCTTCTAGGGCCACCAGGGACACTCTAAAGCCCCCTGGGACCCCCTTAGGGCCTGCTAGGTGTCTTCTACGACCACGAGGAACCATCTAGAACCCCCTGAGACCACTTAGGACCTTCTAGGACAATTGTATGACCCCAGGGAACCCCCTAGAGTCGTCTGGGACCCCCTTAGGGCCTACTAGGACCATTGTAAGACCCCAGGGAACACTCTAGAGTCCTCTAGGACTCCTTAAGGCCTTCTAGGACCCTTCTAGGACCACGAGAAACCCTCTAGAGCCCCCAGGAACTCCCTTAGGGCCTTCTAGGACCTTTCTAGGATCACCAGGAACCCTCTAGAGCCATCTGGGACCCACTTAGGACCTTCTAGGACCCTTCTAGGACCACGAGAAACCATCCAGAGCCTCCTGGGACTCCTTAGAGCCTTCTAGGACCCTTCTAGGAGTCCCTGAATCCCTCTAGAGCCCCATGGGACCCACTTAGGTCCTTCTAGGACACTTCAAACACCACCAGCATCCCTCTAGAGCTCACTGGGAAGCATTTAGGGCCTTCTAAGACCCTTCTAGGACCACGAGGAACCCTCTAGAGCCCCCGGGACCATTTTAGGGCCTTCTAGGTCCCTTCTAGGACCACTAGGAACCATGTAGACCCCCTGGGACAATTTAGGACCTTCTAGGACCATTGTAAGACCATGGGGATCCCTGTAGAGCCCTCTGGGACCCCCTTAGGACCTTCTAGGACCCTTCTAGGACCACCAGGATCCCTCTAGAGCCCCCTGGAACCACCTTAGGGCCTTCTAAAACCCTTCTAGGACCTTGAGGAACCCTCTAGAGCTCTTTGGGACCCCTATAGAAGGGTCTGGAGGCCTTCAGAAGGGTCTGGATGGGCTCTAGAAAGGTCTGGGGGCCTTCAGAATGGCCCTGGGGGGATCTAGAAGGGTCTGGAGGCCTTCAGAAGGGTCCTGAGTGGCTCTAGAAGGGTCTGGGGGCCTTCAGAAGGGCCCTGGGGGGATCTAGAAGGGTCTGGAGGCCTTCAGAAGGGTCCTGAGCGGCTCTAGAATGGTCTGGGGGCATTCAGAAGGGTCTGGATGGGCTCTAGAAGGGTCTGGGGTCCTTCAGAATGGCCCTGGGGGGATCTAGAATGGTCTGGAAGCCATCAGAAGGGCCCTGAGTGGCTCTAGAACCGTCTGGGGGCCTTCAGAATGGCCCAGGGGAACTAGAAGGGTCTGGAGACCTTCAGAAGGGTCCTGAGCGGCTCTAGAAGGGTCTGGGGGCCGTCAGAAGGGCCGTGGGTGGGCTCTAGAAGGGTCTGGGGGCTTTCAGAAGGGTCCCGGGTGGGCTCTTGAAGGGTCTGGAGGCCTTCAGAAGGGTCCTGAGGGGCTCTAGAAGGGTCCAACTTGGATCTCAAACGGTCTAGGGCCTTCAGATTGGTCCTGGGGGGCTCTAGAAGGGTCTTGGAACCTTCATAAAGGTCCTGACTGGCTCTAGAAGGGTTCTGAGGGGCTCTAGAAGGGTCTGGGGGCATTCAGAAGGGTCCTGAGGGGCTCTAGAAGGGTCTGGGAGCCTTTCGAAGGGTCCTCGGGGGCTCTAGAAAGTCATAGAAGGGTCTTAGAAGGCCCTAACAGCGTCCCAGGGTGCTCCAGAGGGTTTGCAGAAGTCTTAGAGGAGTCCTACAAGGACCTAAGGAGGTCCCGGGGGCTCCAGAGGCTTCCTGGTGACTCTAGAAGGGTCCTTGAAAGCCCTAAGTGGGTCCCAGGTGGATCTAGCGGGTACCTGTGGGTTCTAGAAGGTTCCTAGAAGGTCGTAAGGGGGTCCCAGGGGGCTCTAGAGGGTTCCTGGTGGTCCTAGAAGGTTCCTAGAAGGTCCTAAGGGGGTCCCAGAGCGCTCTAGAGGTATCCTCGTGGTCGTAGAAGGTTCCTATAAGGTTCTAAGGGGGTCTCAGGGGGCTCTAGATGGTTCCTCGTGGCCCTAGGAGGGTCCTAGAAAGCCCTAAGCGGGTCCCAGGAGGCTCTAGAGGGTTCCTGGTGACTCTAGAAGGGTCCCAGTAAGCCCTAGAAAGGTCCCAGGGGGCTCTAGAGGGTTCCTGGAGACCCTAGAAGAGTCCCAGAAAGCCCTAGAAGGGTCCCACGGGGCTCTAGAGGGTTCTCGTGGGTCCTAGAAGAGCTCTAGAAGGCACTAAATAGGTCCAAGGTTGCTCTAGAGGGTTCCTCGTGGTCTTAGATGCGTCCGAGAAGGCCCTAAGGGGTCCCAGGGGGCTCTAGAGGGTCCTTGGGGCACTAGAAGGGTCCTAGAAGGCCCTAAAGGGGTCCCAGGGGGCTCTAGAGGGTTCCTCGTGTTTCTAAAAGGGTCCTATAAGACCCTAAGGGGGTCCCAGGGGTCTCTAGAGGGTTTCTCGTGGTCCTAGAATGGTCCTAGAAAACACTAAGGGGGTCCCAGGGGGTTCTACATGGTTTCTCGTGGTCCTAGAAGGCACCTAGAAGGGTCTAAGTGGGTCCCAGGGGGCTCTAGAGGGTTTCTCGTGGTCCTTGAAGAGTCCTAGACGGTCCTAAAGTGGTCCCAGGGAGTTCTAGAGGGTTCCTGGTTACTCTAGAAGTGTCCTAGAAAGCCCTAGAAGGGTCCAATGGGGCTCTAGAGGGTTCCCTGTGGTGTTTGAAGGGTCCTAGAAGGCCCTAAAGGGGACCCAGGGGGCTCTAGAGGGTTCCTGGTACTCCTAGAAGAGTCGTATAAGGATCCATGCGGTCCCAGGGGGCTCTAGAGGGTCCCTGGGGGCCCTAGAAGGGTCCTAGAAGGCCCTAAAGGGGACCCAGGGGGCTCTAGAGTGTTCGCCGGTGACTTACAATGGTCCTAGAAGGCCCTAAGGGGGTACTAGGGGGCTCTAGGTTGTTTCTCATGGTCCTAGAAGGGCCCTAGAAGGCCCTAAAGTGGTTCCAGGGGGCTTTAGAGTGTTCCCCGGGGTCTTTACCATGGACCTAGAAGGCCCTAAGTGGGTCCCAGGGGGCTCTAGAGGGTTTCTCGTGGTCCTAGAAGGGTCCTAGAAGGCCCTAAACTGGTCCCAGGGGGCTGTAGATTGTTTCTCATGGTCCTAGAAGGGTCCTAGAAGTCCCTAAAGGGGTCCCAGGGGGCTCTAGAAGGTTCCTCGTGGCCCTAGAAGGGTCTTAGAAGGCCCTAAGTGTGCCCAGAGGACTCCAGAGGATTCTTCGTGGTCCTAGAAGAGCTCTAGAAGGCACTAAATGGGTCCAAGGTTGCTCTACAGGGTTCCTCGTGGTCTTAGAATGGTCCTAGAAGGCCCTAAGGGGTCCCAGTGGGCTCTAGAGGGTCCCTGGGGGTCCTAGAAGGGTCCTAGAAGGCCCTAAGGAGGTCCCAGGGGTCTCTAGAGGGTTTCCGAGGGACTTACAATGATCCTAGAAGGCCCTACGGGGGTCCCAGGTGTCTCTAGAGGGTTTCTCGTGGTCCTAGAAGGGTCCTAGAAGGCCCTAAGGGGGTCCCAGGGGACTCTAGAGGGTTCCTGGTGCCTCTACAAGGGTCTTAGAAAATCCTAGAAATTTCCCAGGGGGTTCTAGATGGTTCCTTGTAGTTCTAGAAGTGTTCTAGAAGGCCTTTAATGGGTCCCATGGGGCTCTAGAGGGTTCCTCGTGGTCCTAGAATGGTCCTAGAATGCCCCAAGGGGTTCCCAGGGGGCTCTAGAGGGTTCCTGGGGCTCCTAGAAGGGTCCTAGAAGGCTCTAAGGGGGTCCCAGTGTGCTCTAGAAGGTCCCTGGGGGCACTAGAAGGGTCCTAGAAGGCACTAAATCGGTCCCAAGGGGCTCTAGAGGCTTCCCCGGCATCTTACAATGGTCCTACATGGCCCTAAGTTGTCCCAGGAGGCTCTAGAGGGTTCCATGTGTTCCTAGAATAACCCAGAATGCCCTAAGGAGGTCCCAGGTTGCTCTAGATGGTTTCTCGTTGTCCTAGAAGGGTCATTGAAGGCTCTAAGGGGGTCCTAGGGAGCTCTAGAGGGTTCCTCGTGGTGCTAGAATGTACCTAGAAGGCTCTAAGGGGGTCCCAGGTGGCTCTAGAGGGTTCTTTGTGGTCTTAGAAGCGTCCGAGAAGGCCCTAAGTGGGTCCCAGAGGGCTCTAGAAGGTCCCTGGGGGCCCTAGAAATGTCCTAGAAGGCCCTAAGGAGGTCCCAGGTGCCTCTAGAGAGTTTCTCGTGGTCTTAGAAGGGTTCTAGAAGGCCCTATGGGGTCCCAGGGGGCTCTAGAGGGTCCCTGGGACACTAGAAGTGTCCTAGAAGGCCCTAAGTTGGTTTCAGGGTGCTCTAGGGAGTTCCTCATGTCCTAGAATTGTCCTAGGAGGCCCTAAGTGGGTCCCAGGGGGCTCTAGAGGGCTCCTGGTGACTCTAGAAGTCTCCTATAAAGCTCTAGAAGGGTCCCAGAAGACTCTAGAGGGTTCCTGGTGACACTAGAAGGGTCCTAGAAAGACCTAGAATGGTCCCAGAGGGCTCTAGAGGGTTCCCGTGGGTCCTAGAAGGGTCTTAGAAGGCCCTAAAGGGGTCCCAAGGGGGTCTAGATGGTTCCTCGTGGTCCTAAAAGGGTCTTAGAAGGCCCTAAATGGGTCCCAGGGGGCTCTAGAGGGTTCCTCGTGTTTCTAAAAGGGTCCTAGAAGGCCCTAAAGGGGACCCAGGGGGCTCTAGAGGGTCCTTCGTGGTCTTAGAAGCGTCCGAGGAGGCCCTAAGGGTGTCCCAGGGGGCTCTAGAAGGTCCCTGGGGGCCCTAGAATGGTCCTAGAAGGCCCTAAGGAGGTCCCAGGGGGCTCTAGAGGGTTCCTGGTGGTCCTAGAAGGATTCTAGAAGGCCCTAAGTGGTTCCCAGAGGGCTCTAGAGGGTTTCTCGTTGTCCTAGAAGGGTCCTAGGAGGCCCTAAATGGGGCCCAGGGAGCTCTAGACGGTTCCTCGTGGTCCTAGGAGGATCCTAGAAGGACCTAAGTGGTTCCCAGAGGGCTCTGGATGGTTTCTTGTGGTCTTAGAATGGACCTAGAAGGCCCTAAAGTGGTCCCAGTGAACTCTAGAGGGTTCCTGGGGTTCCTAGAAGGGCCCTAGAAAGGTCTAAGAGGTTCCAGGGGGCTCTAGAGGGTCTCCGGGCGCCCTAGAATAGTCCTAGAAGGCCCTAAAGGGGTCCCAGGGGGCTCTAGAGCGTTCCCCGGGGTCTTACCATGGTCCTAGAAGGCCCTAAGTGGGTCCCAGGGGGCTCTAGAAGGTTTCTCGTGGTCCTAGAAGGGTCCTAGAAAGTCCTAAAGGGGTCCAAGGGAGCTTTAGAGGGTTCCTGGTGAATCTAGAAGTGTCCTAGAAAGCCCTAGAAGGGTCCCAGGGGGCTCTAGAGGTTTCCCTGTGGTCCTAGAAGGGTCCTAGAAGACCCTAAAGTGGTCCCAGGGGGCTCTAGATGGCTCCTGGTGCTCCTAGAAGGGTCCTAGAAGGCTCTAAGCTGTCCCAGGTGACTCTAGAGGGTACCTAGAGGGCCTAGAAGTGACCTAGAAGGCCCTAAAGGGGTCCCAGGGGGCTCTAGATGGTGCCTGTGGGTCCTAGAAGGGTCTTAGAAGGCCCTAAGGTGGTCCCAGGGGGCTCTAGAGGGTTCCTCGTGGTCCTAGAAGGGTTCTACAAAGCCCTAAGGGGTCCCAGTGGGCTCTAGAGGGTTCCTGGTGGTTTTAGAAGGCTCCCAGGGGTCTTTAGAGGGTCCCTGGAGGCCCTAGAAGTATCCTAGAAGGCACTAAAGGGGACCCAGGGGGCTCTAGAGTGTTCCCCGTGGTCTTACAATCGTCCTAGAAGGCCCTAAGGGGGTACCAGGGGTCTCTAGGTTGTTTCTCGTGGTCCTAAAAGGGTCCTAGAAGGCCCTAAAGTGGTCCCAGGGGGCTCTAGAGGGTTCCTGGTGGTCCTAGAAGGGTCCTAGAAGGCACTAAAGGGGTCCCAGGGTGCTCTAGAGGTCTTTAGTATGGATCTGGGGGGCTCTAGAAGGGTCTGGGCGCTTTTAGAATGGATGTGAGAAGCTCTAGAAGGGTTCAGGGTCTTTTTGAATCTCCCTGGGGGGCTCTAGAAGGGTCTGGGGGCTTTTAGAATTGTCCAGATGGGCTCTAGAAGGGTCTAGGGTCCTTTAGAATGGGTCTGGGGTGCTCTAGAAGGGTCTGGGGTCTTTTAAAATGGACGTGAGAAGATCTAGAAGGGTCCAGGGGCCTTTAGAATGTCGCTGAGGGCCTCTAGAAGGGTCTGGGGTCCTCTAGAAGGGACGTGAGATGCTCTAGAAGGGTCCAGGGTCCTTTAGAAGGTCTCTGGCGGCTCTAGAAGGGTCTGGAGGCTTCTAGAAGGGATGTGAGAAGCTCTAGAAGGGTCCAGGGGCCTTTAGAACGTCTCTGGGGGGCTCTAGAAGGGTCTGGGGGCCTTTAGAAAGGACGTGAGACTCTCTAGAAGGGTCCAGGGGCCTTTAGAACGTCTCTGGGGGGCTCTAGTGGGATCTGGGGTCTTTTAGAAGGACTCTGGGGCCCTCTAGAAGGGTCTAGGGTCCATTAGAATGGGTCTGGGAGGATTTAGAAGGGTCTAGATGCCTTTAGAACGTCTCTGGGGGGTCTAGAAGGGTCTGGGGTCTTTTAGAAGCGACGTGAGAAGCTCTAGAAGGGTCCAGGGTCCTTTAGAAGGTCTCTGGGGGGCTCTAGAAGGGTCTGGGGGCATTTAGAAGGGATGTGAGTGGCTGTAGAAGGGTCTGGGCGCCTTTAGAAGGTCTCTGGGGGGCTCTAGAAAGGTCTGGGTTCTTTTAGAAGGGACGTGAGAAGCTCTAGAAGGGTCCAAGGACCTTTAAAATAGTTCTGGGGGCTCTAGAGGAGTCTGGAGGCTGTTAGAATGGTCCAGATGGGCTCTAGAATGGCCTGGTCGCTTTTAGAAGGTCTCTGGGGGGCTCTCGAAGGGTCTGGGGTCTTTTAGAAGGGACGTGAGAAGCTCTAGAAGGGTCCAGGGGCCTTTAGAAGGTCTCTGGGGGGCACTCAAAGGGTCTGGGGGCTTTTAGAAGGGACGTGAGAAGCTCTGGAAGGGTCCAGGGGCCTTTAGAAGGGCTCTGGGGAGTCTAGAATGGTCTGGGGGCCTCTAGAATGGTCCAGAAGGGCTCTAGAATGGTCTTGGCACTTTTAGAAGGGCCCTGGTGGGTGCTAGAATGGTCTGGGGTCTTTTAGAATGGACGTCAGGTGCTCTAGAAGGGTCTGGGGGCTTTTAGAAGGGTCCAGTGGAGCTCTAGGAGGGTCTGGGGGCCTTTAGAAGGGCTCTGGCGGTCTTTAGAGACATCTGGGGGCCTTTAGAAGGACTCTGGGGGCCTCTAGAAGGGTCTAGAGGCCTTTAGATTTGTCTAGAGGGGCTCTAGAAGGACTAATCCCCTAACCCTAACACTTAACCCTAACCCCCTATCCCCAACCCTGACCCTAACCGGATAACCATAACCCTAATCCCTATCCCCCTAACCCTAATCCCTAACACCCTAACCCTAATCCCTTACACCCTAACCCTAACCCCGTAACCCTAAGCACATAACACTAAACCCTAACCCTAACCCTAACCTTAACCCCTAACCCTAACCCTCACCCTAAACCCTAACCATAACCCTAACCCTAACCCAACCCTGACCCTAACCCTAACCACAAACCCTAACCCCTAACCCTAACTCTAACCCTAACCCTAACCCTAATGACCCTAAACTCTAACCCTCACCCTAACCCCTAACCATAACCATAACCCTAACCATAACCCTAACCCTTATGACCCTAACCCTAACCTTAACCCTAATCTAACCCTAACCTAACCCTAACCCTAACCACTAAGCCTAACCCTAACCCCTAACCCTAAGCCTAAACCCTAACCCTAAACCCTAACCCTAAACCTAACCCTAAACCTAACCCTAACCCTAATGACCCTAACCCTAACCCTAACCCTAATGACCCTAACCCTAACCCTAAACCTAACCCCTAACCCTAAACCTAACCCCTAACCCTAACCCTAACCCTAACCCTAACCCTAAACCCTAACCCTAACCCCTAACTCTAACCCCTAACCCCTAACCCTAACCCTAACCCCTAACCCTAACCCCTAACCCTAAACCCTAACTCTAACCATAACCCCTAACCCCTTACCCTAACCCTAATGACCCTAACCCTAACACTAACCCCTAACTTCTAGAGCTTCTCACGTCCCTTCTAAAAGCCCCTGGACCCTTCTAGAGCCCCCTGGGTCCTTTCTAAAAGTGCCAAGACCCTTCTAGAGCCCATCTGGACAATTCTAAAGGCCCCCAGATCCCTCTGGACCCCCCAGAGACCTTCTAAAGGCCCCTGGACCCTTCTAGAGCTTCTCACGTCCCTTCTAAAAGCCCCCAGACCCTTCTAGAGCCCCCCAGAGACATTATAAAGGCCCCTGGACCCTTCTAGAGCTTCTCATGACCCTTTTAAAAGCCCCCAGACCCATCTAGAGCCCCCCAGAGACATTCTAAAGGCACCTGGACCCTTCAAGAGCTTCTCACGCCCATTCTAAAAGAACCCAGACCCTTCTAGAGCCCCCCAGAGAGCTTCAAAAAGACCCTGAACCCTTCTAGAGCTTCTTACATCCCTTCTAAAAGCCCCCAGACCCTTCTAGAGCCCCCCAGATCCAATCTAAAGATATCTAGAGCCCCCTGGGACCCCTTTACGGCCTTCTAAGACCCTTCTAGGACCACGAGGAGCCATCTAGAGCCCCCTGGGACCCCTTAAGGCCTCCTAGGACCCATCTAGGACCACGAGAATCCCTCTAGAGCCCCCTGGGACCTCTTTAGGGCCTTCTTGGACCCTTCTAGGGCCCCCCAGGGACCCTCTAGAACCCACTGGGACCCACTTAGGGCCTTCTAGGACCCTTCTAGGACCACGAGAAACCCTCTAGAGCCACCTGGGACTCCCGTAGGGCCTTCTAGGATCATTGTAAGCCCCCAGGGAACTCTCTAGAGCCCTCTGGGACCCTTCTAGGGCTTTCTAGGACCCTTTTAGAATCACCAGGAACCCTCTAGAGCACCCTGGGACCCTTCTAGGGCTTTCTTGGACACTTTTAGAGTCACCAGGAACCCTCTAGAGCCCCCTGGGACCCCTCTAGGACCACGAGAAACCCTCTAGAGCTCCCTGGGACCCACTTAGTGCCTTCTAGGACGCTTCTAGGGACACCAGAGACCCTCTAGAGCCCCCTGGGACACACTTAGGGCCTTCTAGGACTCTTCTAGGACCACGAGGAACCCTCTAGAGCCCCCTGAGACCCGCTTAGGACCTTCTAGGACCCTTCTATGACCACGAGGAACCCTCTAGAGCCACCTAGGACCCCCTTAGGGCCTTCTAGAACCCTTCTTGGACCCCCAGGGACCCTCTAGAGCCCACTGGACCCCCTTAGGGCCTTCTAGGAGCCTTCTAGGACCACGAGAAACAATCTAGAGCCCCCTGGGACCCCCTTAGGGCCAACTAGGACCAGTGTAAGACCCTGGGGAACACTCTAGGGCCCCCTGGGTCCCCTTTAGGGCCTTCTAGGACCCTTCTAGGGACCCCAGGGACCCTCTAGAGCCCACTGGGACTGCCTTAGGGCCTACTAGGACCCTTCTAGGACTATGAGGAACCCTCTAGAGCCCCCTGGGACACACTTAGGGCCATCTAGGACCCTTCTAGGACCCACGGGAACCATCTAGAGCCCCGTGGGACCCCCTTCGGGCCTTCTAGGACACTTCTAAGTCCTCCAGGGACCCTCTAGAGCCCCCTGGGACCGCTTAGAGCCTTCTAGGACCCTTCTAGGACCTGTGGGTACCCTCTAGAGCCCCCTGGGACCCTTCTAGGGCTTTCTAGGACACGTCTAGAGTCACCGGAAACCCTCTAGAGATCCCTTGGACCCCTTAAGGGCCTTCTAGGACCCTTCTAGGACCACGAGAAAACTTCCAGAGCCCCCTGGGACCCACTTAGGGCCTTCTAGGACCATTTTAAGACCCCGGGGAACCCTGTAGAGCCCCCTGGGACCCCTTTAGGGCCTTCTAAGACCATTTTAAGATATCGGGTAACCCTCTAGAGCCCCCTGGGACCCCCTTAGGGCCTTCTAGGACCATGGTAAGACCCCGGGGAACCCTCCAGAGCACCCTGGGTCCTCTTTAGTGCCTTCTAGTACCCTTCTAGGGCCCCCAGAGACCTTCTAGAGCCCCCTGGTTACACTTTGAGCCTTCTAGAACCCTTCTAGGAGCCCCAGGAACCCTCTAGAGCTTCCTGAGACCACCTTAGGGCCTTCTAGGACCCTTCTAGGACGGCGAGGAACCCTCTAGAGCCCTCTGGGACCCCCTTAGGGCCTTCTAGGGCCCTTCTAGTGCAGGCAGGGACCCTCTAGAGCCCCCTGGGACCCACTCAGGGCCTTCTAGGACCATTTTAAGACTCTCTGGAACCATCTAGAGCCCCCTGGGAAAACTTAGAGCATTCTAGGACCCTTCTAGGACCCCAGGAATATTCTAGAACCCCCTGGGACCACCTTAGGGCCTTCTAGTACCGTTCTAGGACACCAGGAACCCTCTAGAGCCCCCTGTGACCCCCTTAGGGCCTTCTAGGACCCTTCTCGGACCACCAGGAACCCTCTAGAGCCCCCTGTGACACTCTTAGGGCCTTCTAGGACTCTTCTAGGACCACGAGGAAACCATCTAGAGCCCCCTGGGTCCCGCTTAGGGCCTTCTAGGACCATGGTAAGACCCCGGGGAACCCTCTAGAGCACCCTGGGTCCTCTATACAGCCTTCTAGGACCCTTCTAGGACCACCAGGATCCCTCTAGAGCCCCCTGGGACCCACTTAGGGCCATCTAGGGTTCTTCTAGGACCACGAGTAACCATCTAGAGACCCGTGGGATGACTTAAGGGATTCTAGGGGTCTTCTAGGGCCACGAGTAACCATCTAGAGACATGTGGGACCACTTAAGGGCCTTCTTGGACACTTCTTGGTCCACAAGAGACCCTCAGAGCCCCCTGGGACCGCTTAGAGTCTTCTAGGTCCATTCTATGAGCCCCAGGAAACACATAGAGCCCCTGGGACCCCTTTAGGGCCTTCTAGGACCCTTCTAGGACCACAAGGAACCCTCTAGAGCCCCCTGGGACCCCTTTAGGGCCTTCTAGGACAATTCTAGGGCCGCCAGGGTCCGTCTAGAGCCCCCTGGGACCCCTTTAGGGCCTTCTAGGACCCCTTCTAGGACCACCAGGAGCCCTCTAGAGCTCCCTAGGACCCCCTTAGGGCCTTCTAGGACTCTTCTAGTACCCCAGGGACACTCTAGAGCCCGCTGGGACCCCTTTAGGGCCTTCTAGGACAATTCTAGGACCACCAGGAGCCCTCTAGAGCCCCCTAGGACCCACTTAGGGCCTTCTAGGACTCTTCTAGTACCCCCAAGGACCCTCTAGAGCCCCCTGGGACCCTTTTAGGGCCTTCTAGGACCCTCCTAGGACCCACGGGTACCCTCTAGAGCCCTCTGGGACCCTTCTAGGCCTTTCTTGGACCCTTTTAGAATCACCAGGAACCCTCCAGAGTCCCCTGGGACCCTTCTAGGGCTTTCTAGGACCCTTCAAGGACCACGAGGAACCCTCTAGAGCCCCCGGGACCATTTTAGGGCCTTCTAAGACCCTTCTAGGACCACGAGAAACCATCTATAGCTCTCTGGGACCCTTTAGGGCGTTTCTAGGACTCTTCTAGGGTCCCCAGAGACCGTCTAGAGCCCCCTGGGATGCCTTAGAGCCTTCGAGGACCCTTCTAGGACCACGAGGAACCCTCTAGAGCCCCCTGGGACCCCCTTAGGGCATTCTAGGACCCTTCTAGGGCCCCCAGGGACCCTCTAGAGCCCCCTGGGACCCACTTAGGGCCTTCTAAGACCCTTCTAGGACCACCAGGAGCCCTCTATAGCCCTCTTGGACACCTTTTTGCACATTCTAGGACACTTCTAGTGCCCCCAGAGACCCTCTAGAGCTCCCTGGGAGTCTTTAGGGCCTACTAGGACCCTTCTAGGATCACCAGGAACCCTCTAGAGCCCTCTGGGACCCACCTAGGCCTTCTAGGACCCTTCTAGGACCACGAGGAACCCTCTAGAGCCCCCTGGGACTTGCTTAAGGCCTTCTAGAACCCTTCTAGGACCAGGAGAAACACTCTACAGCCCCCTGGGACTCCCTTAGGGCCTTCTAGGATCATTATAAGACCCTGGGGAACCCTCAAGGGCCTCGTGGCACCCCTTAGAGCCTTCTAGGACCCTTCTAGGACCACAAGGATCCCTCTAGAGCCCCCTGGGACACCTTAGGGCCTTCTAGGGCTCTTCTAGCGCCCCCAGTGACCCTCTAGACCCCCCTGGAACTTGCTTAAGTCCTTCTAGAACCCTTCTAGGGCCACGAGGAACCCTCTAGAGCCCCCTGGGACCCCCTTAGGGCCTTCTAGGACCATGGTAAGACCCCGGGGAACCCTCTAGAGCACCCTGGGTCCTATTTAAGGCCTTCTAGTACACTTCTAGGGCCCCCAGGGACCCTTCTAGAGCCCCCTGGGTCCACTTAGGGCCTTTTAGGACCATTCTAGGACCAGGAGGAACCATCTAGAGCCCTCTGAGAACCCCTTAGGGCCTTCTAAGACCATTTAAAGTCTCCGGGGAACCATCTAGAGGCCCCTGAGACCCCTTAGAACATTCTAGGACCCTTCTATGACCACGAGGAACCTTCTAGAACCACCTGGGACCCCCTTAGGGCCGTCTAGGACCCTTCTCGGACCACAAGGAACCCTCTAGAGCCCCCTGGGACTTGCT
Source organism: Phaenicophaeus curvirostris (assembly GCF_032191515.1). Lineage (NCBI taxonomy): Eukaryota > Metazoa > Chordata > Aves > Cuculiformes > Cuculidae > Phaenicophaeus > Phaenicophaeus curvirostris. Next base: position 54,796 of record NW_027206963.1, on the reverse strand, counting down.
TAAGGCCTTCTAGGACTCTTCTAGGACCACGAGGAAACCAGATAGAGCCCCCTGGGACCCACTTAGGGCCTTCTAGGACCATGGTAAGACCCCGGGAAACCCTCTAGAGCACCCTGCGTCCTCTTTAGGGCCTTCTAGTACACTTCTAGGGACCAAGGGACTTTCTAGAGCCCCCTGGTTCCCTTTAGAGCCTTCTAGAACCCTTCTAGGAGCCCCAGGAACCATCTAGAGCCCTCTGGGACCCCCTTAGGGCCTTCTAGGACCGTTCTAGGACCACCAAGAACCCTCTAGAGCCCTCTGGGACCCCCTTAGGTCCTTCTAGGACCCTTCTAGACCCCCCAATAACCCTCTAGATCCCTCTGGGACCCCCTTAGGGCCTTCTAGCACCCTTCTAGGACCACGAGGAACTCTCTAGAGCCCACTGGGACCCCCTGAAGAACTTCAAGGACCCTTCTAGGACCACAAGAAACCATCTAGAACCCCTTGGGACTCACATAGGGCCTTCTAGGATCATTGTAAGACCCTGGGGAACCATCTAGAGCGTCGTGGGACCACTTAGAGCCTTCTAGGACGATTCTAGTACCACGAGGAACCCTCTAGAGCCCCCTGGGACCAATTTAGGGCCTTCTAGGACCACGACGAACCCTCTAGAGCCCCCTGGGACCCCCTTAGGGCCTTCTAGGACAATTCTAGCGCCCCCAGGTACCCTCTAGAGCCCCCTGGGACACACTTAGGGCCTTCTAGGACCCTTCTAGGACACAGGGAACCCTCAAGAGCCCCCTGGGACCCCCTTAGGGCTTTCTAGGACCATGGTAAGACCCTGGGGAACCCTCCAGAGCACCCTGGGTCCTCTTTAGTGCCTTCTAGTACCCTTCTAGGGCCCCCAGGGACATTCTAGAGCCCCCTGGTTACACTTTGAGCCTTCTAGAACCCTTCTAGGAGCCCCAGGAACCCTCTAGAGCCCGCTGGGACCCACTTAGGGTCTTCTAGGACAATTCTAGGGCCGCCAGGGTCCGTCTAGAGCCCCCTGGGACCCCTTTAGGGCCTTCTAGGACCCTTCTAGGACCACCAGGAGCCCTCTAGAGCCCCCTGGGACCCTTTTAGGGCCTTCTAGGACCCTCCTAGGACCCACGGGTACCCTCTAGAGCCCTCTGGGACCCTTCTAGGCCTTTCTTGGACCCTTTTAGAATCACCAGGAAACCTCCAGTGTCCCCTGGGACCCTTCTAGGGCTTTCTAGGACCCTTCTAGGACCACGAGGAACCCTCTAGAGCCCCCGGGACCATTTTAGGGCATTCTAGGACCCTTCTAGGGCCCCCAGGGACCCTCTAGAGCCCCCTGGGACCCAATTAGGGCCTTCTAAGACCCTTCTAGGACCACCAGGAGCCCTCTATAGCCATCTGGGACACCTTTTTGCACATTCTAGGACACTTCTAGTGCCCCCAGAGACCCTCTAGAGCTCCCTGGGAGTCTTTAGGGCCTACTAGGACCCTTCTAGGATCACCAGGAACCCTCTAGAGCCCTCTGGGACCCACTTAGGGCCTTCTAGGACCCTTCTAGGACCACGAGGAACCCTCTAGAGCCCCCTGGGACCCCCTTAGGGCATTCTAGGACCCTTCTAGGGCCCCCAGGGACCCTCTAGAGCCCCCTGCGACCCCCTTAGGGCTTTCTAAGACCCTTCTAGGACCACCAGGAGCCCTCTATAGCCCTCTGGGACCCTCTTTGCGCCTTCTAGGACCCTTCTAGTGCCCCCAGGGACAATCTAGAGCCACCTGGGACCCTTTAGGGCCTACTAGGACCCTTCTAGGACCACGAGAAATCCTCTAGAGCCCCCTGGGACCTCCTTAGGTCCTTCTAGGACCGTTCTACGGTCACCAGGAACCCTCTAGAGCCCCCTGGGACCCACTTAGGGCCTTCTAGGACCCTTCTAGGACGACGAGGAACTCTCTAGAGCCCCCTGAGACTTGCTTAAGGCCTTCTAGGACTCTTCTAGGACCACGAGAAACCATCTAGAGCCCCCTGGGACCCACTTAGGGCATTCTAGGTTCATTTTAAGACCCTGGGGAACCCTCTAGAGCCTCATGGTACCACTTAGAGCCTTATAGGACCCTTCTAGGACCAGAAGGAACCCTCTAGAGCCCCCTGGGACCCCCTTAGGGCCTTCTAGGACAATTCTAGCGCCCCCAGGGACCCTCTAGAGCCCCCTGGGACACACTTAGGGCCTTCTAGGACCCTTCTAGGACACAGGGAACCCTCAAGAGCCCCCTGGGACCCCCTTAGGGCTTTCTAGGGCCATGGTAAGACCCTGGGGAACCCTCCAGAGCATCCTGGGTCCTCTTTGGTGCCTTCTAGTACCCTTCTAGGGCCCCCAGGGACCTTCTAGAGCCCCCTGGTTACCCTTTGAGCCTTCTAGAACCCTTCTAGGAGCCCCAGGAACCCTCTAGAGCCCGCTGGGACCCACTTAGGGCCTTCTAGGACCCTTCTAGGACCACAAGGAACCCTCTAGAGCCCCCTGGGACCCCTTTAGGGCCTTCTAGGACAATTCTAGGGCTGCCAGGGTCCGTCTAGAGAACCCGGGACCCCTTTGGGGCCTTCTAGGACCCTTCTAGGACCACCAGGAGCCCTCTAGAGCCCCCTAGGACCCACTTAGGGCCTTCTAGGACTCTTCTAGTACCCCCAGGGACCCTCTAGAGCCCCCTGGGACCCTTTTAGGGCCTTCTAGGACCCTCCTAGGACCCACGGGTACCCTCTAGAGCCCTCTGGGACCCTTCTAGGCCTTTCTTGGACCCTTTTAGAATCAGCAGGAACCCTCCAGAGTCCCCTGGGACCCTTCTAGGGCTTTCGAGGACCCTTCTAGGACCACGAGGAACCCTCTAGAGCCCCCAGGACCATTTTAGGGCCTTCTAGGACACTTCTAGGACCACGAGAATCCATCTATGGCTCTCTGGGACCCCTTTAGGGCGTTCTAGGACTCTTCTAGGGTCCCCAGAGACCGTCTAGAGCCCCCTGGGATGCCTTAGAGCCTTCGAGGACCCTTCTAGGACCACGAGGAACCCTCTAGAGCCCCCTGGGACCCCCTTAGGGCATTCTAGGACCCTTCTAGGGCCCCCAGGGACCCTCTAGAGCCCCCTGGGACCCCCTTAGGGCTTTCTAAGACCCTTCTAGGACCACCAGGAGCCCCCTATAGCCCTCTGGGACCCTCTTTGCGCCTTCTAGGACCCTTCTAGTGCCCCCAGGGACACTCTAGAGCCCCCTGGGACTTCTTAGAGCCTACTAGGACCCTTCTAGGACCACGAGGAACCCTCTAGAGCCCCCAGGACCATTTTAGGGCCTTCTCGGACCCTTCTAGGACCACGAGAAACCATCTATGGCTCTCTGGGACCCCTTTAGGGCGTTCTAGGACACTTCTAGGGTCCCCAGAGACCGTCTAGAGCCCCCTGGGATGCCTTAGAGCCTTCGAGGACCCTTCTAGGACCACGAGGAACCCTCTAGAGCCCCCTGGGACCCCCTTAGGGCATTCTAGGACCCTTCTGGGGCCCCCAGGGACCCTCTAGAGCCCCCTGGGACCCACTTAGGGCCTTCTAAGACCCTTCTAGGACCACCAGGAGCCCTCTATAGCCCTCTGGGACACCTTTTTGCACATTCTAGGACACTTCTAGTGCCCCCAGAGACCCTCTAGAGCTCCCTGGGAGTCTTTAGGGCCTACTAGGACCCTTCTAGGATCACCAGGAACCCTCTAGAGCCCTCTGGGACCCACTTAGGGCCTTCTAGGACCCTTCTAGGACCACGACGAACCCTCTAGAGCCCCCTGGGACCCCCTTAGGGCATTCTAGGACCCTTCTAGGGCCCCCAGGGACCCTCTAGAGCCCCCTGGGACTTCTTAGAGCCTACTAGGACCCTTCTAGGACCACGAGAAACCCTCTAGAGCCCCCTGGGACCTTCTTAGGTCCTTCTAGGACCGTTCTAGGGTCACCAGGAACCCTCTAGAGCCCTCTGGGACCCACTTAGGGCCTTCTAGGACCCTTCTAGGACCACGAGGAACTCTCTAGAGCCCCCTGAGACTTGCTTAAGGCCTTCTAGGACTCTTCTAGGACCACGAGAAACCATCTAGAGCCCCCTGGGACCCACTTAGGGCATTCTAGGTTCATTTTAAGACCCTGGGGAACCCTCTAGAGCCTCGTGGTACCACTTAGAGCCTTGTAGGACCCTTCTAGGACCAGAAGGAACCCTCTAGAGCCTTCTGGGACCCCCTTAGGGCCTTCTAGGACAATTCTAGCGCCCCCAGGGACCCTCTAGAGCCCCCTGGGACACACTTAGGGCCTTCTAGGACCCTTCTAGGACACAGGGAACCCTCAAGAGCCCACTGGGACCCCCTTAGGGCTTTCTAGGGCCATGGTAAGACCCTGGGGAACCCTCCAGAGCACCCTGGGTCCTCTTTAGTGCCTTCTAGTACCCTTCTAGGGCCCCCAGGGACCTTCTAGAGCCCCCTGGTTACCCTTTGAGCCTTCTAGAACCCTTCTAGGAGCCCCAGGAACCCTCTAGAGCCCGCTGGGACCCCCTTAGGGCCTTCTAGGACCCTTCTAGGACCACAAGGAACCCTCTAGAGCCCCCTGGGACCCCTTTAGGGCCTTCTAGGACAATTCTAGGGCCGCCAGGGTCCGTCTAGAGCCCCCTGGGACCCCTTTAGGGCCTTCTAGGACCCTTCTAGGACCACCAGGAGCCCTCTAGAGCCCCCTAGGACCCACTTAGGGCCTTCTAGGACTCTTCTAGTACCCCCAGGGACCCTCTAGAGCCCGCTGGGACCCTTTTAGGGCCTTCTAGGACCCTCCTAGGACCCACGGGTACCCTCTAGAGCCCTCTGGGACCCTTCTAGGGCTTTCTTGGACCCTTTTAGAATCACCAGGAACCCTCTAGAGCCCCCGGGACCCTTTTAGGGCCTTCTAGGACCCTTCTAGGACCACGAGAAACCATCTATAGCTCTCTGGGACCCCTTTAGGGCGTTCTAGGACTCTTCTAGGGTCCCCAGAGACCGTCTAGAGCCCCTTGGGATGCCTTAGAGCCTTCGAGGACCCTTCTAGGACCACGAGGAACCCTCTAGAGCCCCCTGGGACCCCCTTAGGGCATTCTAGGACCCTTCTAGGGCCCCCAGGGACCCTCTAGAGCCCCCTGGGACCCACTTAGGGCCTTCTAAGACCCTTCTAGGACCACCAGGAGCCCTCTATAGCCCTCTGGGACACCTTTTTGCACATTCTAGGACACTTCTAGTGCCCCCAGAGACCCTCTAGAGCTCCCTGGGAGTCTTTAGGGCCTACTAGGACCCTTCTAGGATCACCAGGAACCCTCTAGAGCCCTCTGGGACCCACTTAGGGCCTTCTAGGACCCTTCTAGGACCACGAGGAACCCTCTAGAGCCCCCTGGGACCCCCTTAGGGCATTCTAGGACCCTTCTAGGGCCCCCAGGGACCCTCTAGAGCCCCCTGGGACCCCCTTAGGGCTTTCTAAGACCCTTCTAGGACCACCAGGAGCCCTCTATAGCCCTCTGGGACCCTCTTTGTGCCTTCTAGGACCCTTCTAGTGCCCCCAGGGACACTCTAGAGCCCTCTGGGACCCCCTTAGGGCCTACTAGGACCCTTCTAGGACCACGAGAAACCCTCTAGAGCCCCCTGGGACCTCCTTAGGTCCTTCGAGGACCGTTCTAGGGTCACCAGGAACCCTCTAGAGCCCTCTGGGACCCACTTAGGGCCTTCTAGGACCCTTCTAGGACCACGAGGAACTCTCTAGAGCCCCCTGAGACTTGCTTAAGGCCTTCTAAGACTCTTCTAGGACCACGAGAAACCATCTAGAGCCCCCTGGGACCCACTTAGGGCATTCTAGGTTCATTTTAAGACCCTGGGGAACCCTCTAGAGCCTCGTGGTACCACTTAGAGCCTTGTAGGACTCTTCTAGGACCAGAAGGAACCCTCTAGAGCCCCCTGGGACCCCCTTAGGGCCTTCTAGGACAATTCTAGCGCCCCCAGGGACCCTCTAGAGCCCCCTGGGACACACTTAGGGCCTTCTAGGACCCTTCTAGGACACAGGGAACCCTCAAGAGCCCCCTGGGACCCCCTTAGGGCTTTCTAGGGCCATGGTAAGACCCTGGGGAACCCTCCAGAGCACCCTGGGTCCTCTTTAGTGCCTTCTAGTACCCTTCTAGGGCCCCCAGGGACCTTCTAGAGCCCCCTGGTTACCCTTTGAGCCTTCTAGAACCCTTCTAGGAGCCCCAGGAACCCTCTAGAGCCCGCTGGGACCCCCTTAGGGCCTTCTAGGACCCTTCTAGGACCACAAGGAACCCTCTAGAGCCCCCTGGGACCCCTTTAGGGCCTTCTAGGACAATTCTAGGGCCGCCAGGGTCCGTCTAGAGCCCCCTGGGACCCCTTTAGGGCCTTCTAGGACCCTTCTAGGACCACCAGGAGCCCTCTAGAGCCCCCTAGGACCCACTTAGGGCCTTCTAGGACTCTTCTAGTACCCCCAGGGACCCTCTAGAGCCCACTGGGACCCTTTTAGGGCCTTCTAGGACCCTCCTAGGACCCACGGGTACCCTCTAGAGCCCTCTGGGACCCTTCTAGGCCTTTCTTGGACCCTTTTAGAATCACCAGGAACCCTCCAGAGTCCCCTGGGACCCTTCTAGGGCTTTCTAGGACCCTTCTAGGACCACGAAGAACCCTCTAGAGCCCCCGGGACCATTTTAGGGCCTTCTAGGACCCTTCTACGACTACGAGAAACCATCTATAGCTCTCTGGGACCCCTTTAGGGCGTTCTAGGACTCTTCTAGGGTCCCCAGAGACCGTCTAGAGCCCCCTGGGATGCCTTAGAGCCTTCGAGGACCCTTCTAGGACCACGAGGAACCCTCTAGAGCCCTCTGGGACCCCCTTAGGGCATTCTAGGACCCTTCTAGGGCCCCCAGGGACCCTCTAGAGCCCCCTGGGACCCCCTTAGGGCTTTCTAAGACCCTTCTAGGACCACCAGGAGCCCTCTATAGCCCTCTGGGACCCTCTTTGCGCCTTCTAGGACCCTTCTAGTGCCCCCAGGGACACTCTAGAGCCCCCTGGGACTCCTTAGAGCCTACTAGGACCCTTCTAGGACCACGAGAAACCCTCTAGAGCCCCCTGGGACCTCCTTAGGTCCTTCGAGGACCGTTCTAGGGTCACCAGGAACCCTCTAGAGCCCTCTGGGACCCACTTAGGGCCTTCTAGGACCCTTCTAGGACCACGAGGAACTCTCTAGAGCCCCCTGAGACTTGCTTAAGGCCTTCTAGGACTCTTCTAGGACCACGAGAAACCATCTAGAGCCCCCTGGGACCCACTTAGGGCATTCTAGGTTCGTTTTAACACCCTGGGGAACCCTCTAGAGCCTCGTGGTACCACTTAGAGCCTTGTAGGACCCTTCTAGGACCAGAAGGAACCCTCTAGAGCCCTCTGGGACCCCCTTAGGGCCTTCTAGGACAATTCTAGCGCCCCCAGGGACCCTCTAGAGCCCCCTGGGACACACTTAGGGCCTTCTAGGACCCTTCTAGGACACAGGGAACCCTCAAGAGCCCCCTGGGACCTCCTTAGGGCTTTCTAGGGCCATGGTAAGACCCTGGGGAACCCTCCAGAGCACCCTGGGTCCTCTTTAGTGCCTTCTAGTACCCTTCTAGGGCCCCCAGGGACCTTCTAGAGCCCCCTGGTTACCCTTTGAGCCTTCTAGAACCCTTCTAGGAGCCCCAGGAACCCTCTAGAGCCCGCTGGGACCCCCTTAGGGCCTTCTAGGACCCTTCTAGGACCACAAGGAACCCTCTAGAGCCACCTGGGACCCCTTTAGGGCCTTCTAGGACAATTCTAGGGCCGCCAGGGTCCGTCTAGAGCCCCCTGGGACCCCTTTAGGGCCTTCTAGGACCCTTCTAGGACCACCAGGAGCCCTCTAGAGCCCCCTAGGACCTACTTAGGGCCTTCTAGGACTCTTCTAGTACCACCAGGGACCCTCTAGAGCCCCCTGGGACCCTTTTAGGGCCTTCTAGGACCCTCCTAGGACCCACGGGTACCCTCTAGAGCCCTCTGGGACCCTTCTAGGCCTTTCTTGGACCCTTTTAGAATCACCAGGAACCCTCTAGAGCCCCCGGGACCCTTCTAGGGCCTTCTAGGACCCTTCTAGGACCACGAGAAACCATCTATAGCTCTCTTGGACCCCTTTAGGGCGTTCTAGGACTCTTCTAGGGTCCCCAGAGACCGTCTAGAGCCCCCTGGGATGCCTTAGAGCCTTCGAGGACCCTTCTAGGACCACGAGGAACCCTCTAGAGCCCCCTGGGACCCCCTTAGGGCATTTTAGGACCCTTCTAGGGCCCCCAGGGACCCTCTAGAGACCCTGGGACCCACTTAGGGCCTTCTAAGACCCTTCTAGGACCACCAGGAGCCCTCTATAGCCCTCTGGGACACCTTTTTGCACATTCTAGGACACTTCTAGTGCCCCCGGAGACCCTCTAGAGCTCCCTGGGAGTCTTTAGGGCCTACTAGGACCCTTCTAGGATCACCAGGAACCCTCTAGAGCCCTCTGGGACCCACTTAGGGCCTTCTAGGACCCTTCTAGGACCACGAGGAACCCTCTAGAGCCCCCTGGGACCCCCTTAGGGCATTCTAGGACCCTTCTAGGGCCCCCAGGGACCCTCTAGAGCCCCCTGGGACCCCCTTAGTGCTTTCTAAGACCCCTCTAGGACCACCAGGAGCCCTCTATAGCCCTCTGGGACAATCTTTGCGCCTTCTAGGACCCTTCTAGTGCCCCCAGGGACACTCTAGAGCCCCCTGGGACACCTTAGGGCCTACTAGGACCCTTCTAGGACCACGAGGAACCCTCTAGAGCCCCCTGGGACCCCCTTAGGGCATTCTAGGACCCTTCTAGGGCCCCCAGGGACCCTCTAGAGCCCCCTGGGACCCCCTTAGGGCCTTCTAAGACCCTTCTAGGACCACCAGGAGCCCTCTATAGCCCTCTGGGACCCTCTTTGCGCCTTCTAGGACCCTTCTAGTGCCCCCAGGGACACTCTAGAACCCCCTGGGACTCCTTAGGGCCTACTAGGACCCTTCTAGGAGCACGAGAAACCCTCTAGAGCCCCCTGGGACCTCCTTAGGTCCTTCTAGGACCGTTCTAGGGTAACCAGGAACCCTCTAGAGCCCCCTGGGACCCCTTTAGGGCCTTCTAGGACAATTCTAGGGCCGCCAGGGTCCGTCTAGAGCCCCCTGGGACCCCTTTAGGGCCTTCTAGGACCCTTCTAGGACCACCAGGAGCCCTCTAGAGCCCCCTAGGACCCACTTAGGGCCTTCTAGGACTCTTCTAGTACCCCCAGGGACCCTCTAGAGCCCCCTGGGACCATTTTAGGGCCTTCTAGGACCCTCCTAGGACCCACGGGTACCCTCTAGAGCCCTCTGGGACCCTTCTAGGCCTTTCTTGGACCCTTTTAGAATCACCAGGAACCCTCTAGAGCCCCCGGGACCCTTCTAGGGCCTTCTAGGACCCTTCTAGGACCACGAGAAACCATCTATAGCTCTCTGGGACCCCTTTAGGGCGTTCTAGGACTCTTCTAGGGTCCCCAGAGACCGTCTAGATCCCTCTGGGACCCACTTAGGGCCTTCTAGGACCCTTCTAGGACCACGAGGAACCCTCTAGAGCCCCCTGGGACCCCCTTAGGGCATTCTAGGACCATACTAGGGCCCCCAGGGACCCTCTAGAGCCCCCTGGGACCCCCTTAGGGCTTTCTAAGACCCTTCTAGGACCACCAGGGGCCCTCTATAGCCCTCTGGGACCCTCTTTGCGCCTTCTAGGACCCTTCTAGTGCCCCCAGGGACACTCTAGAGCCCCCTGGGACTCCTTAGGGCCTACTAGGACCCTTCTAGGACCACGAGAAACCCTCTAGAGCCCCCTGGGACCTCCTTAGGTCCTTCGAGGACCGTTCTAGGGTCACCAGGAACCCTCTAGAGCCCTCTGGGACCCACTTAGGGCCTTCTAGGACCCTTCTAGGACCACGAGGAACTCTCTAGAGCCCCCTGGGACTTGCTTAAGGCCTTCTAAGACTCTTCTAGGACCACGAGAAACCATCTAGAGCCCCCTGGGACTCACTTAGGGCATTCTAGGTTCATTTTAAGACCCTGGGGAACCCTCTAGAGCCTCGTGGTACCACTTAGAGCCTTGTAGGACTCTTCTAGGACCAGAAGGAACCCTCTAGAGCCCCCTGGGACCCCCTTAGGGCCTTCTAGGACAATTCTAGCGCCCCCAGGGACCCTCTAGAGCCCCCTGGGACACACTTAGGGCCTTCTAGGACCCTTCTAGGACACAGGGAACCCTCAAGCGCCCCCTGGGACCCCCTTAGGGCTTTCTAGGGCCATGGTAAGACCCTGGGGAACCCTCCAGAGCACCCTGGGTCCTCTTTAGTGCCTTCTAGTACCCTTCTAGGGCCCCCAGGGACCTTCTAGAGCCCCCTGGTTACCCTTTGAGCCTTCTAGAACCCTTCTAGGAGCCCCAGGAACCCTCTAGAGCCCGCTGGGACCCCCTTAGGGCCTTCTAGGACCCTTCTAGGACCACAAGGAACCCTCTAGAGCCCCCTGGGTCCCCTTTAGGGCCTTCTAGGACCCTTCTAGGACCACCAGGAGCCCTCTAGAGCCCCCTAGGACCCACTTAGGGCCTTCTAGGACTCTTCTAGTACCCCCAGGGACCCTCTAGAGCCCCCTGGGACCCTTTTAGGGCCTTCTAGGACCCTCCTAGGACCCACGGGTACCCTCTAGAGCCCTCTGGGACCCTTCTAGGCCTTTCTTGGACCCTTTTAGAATCACCAGGAACCCTCCAGAGTCCCCTGGGACCCTTCTAGGGCTTTCTAGGACCCTTCTAGGACCACGAGGAACCCTCTAGAGCCCCCGGGACCATTTTAGGGCCTTCTAGGACCCTTCTAGGACTACGAGAAACCATCTATAGCTCTCTGGGACCCCTTTAGGGCATTCTAGGACTCTTTTAGGGTCCCCAGAGACCGTCTAGAGCCCCCTGGGATGCCTTAGAGCCTTCGAGGACCCTTCTAGGACCACGAGGAACCCTCTAGAGCCCCCTGGGACCCCCTTAGGGCATTCTAGGACCCTTCTAGGGCCCCCAGGGACCCTCTAGAGCCCCCTGGGACCCCCTTAGGGCTTTCTAAGACCCTTCTAGGACCACCAGGAGCCCTCTATAGCCCTCTGGGACCCTCTTTGCGCCTTCTAGGACCCTTCTAGTGCCCCCAGGGACACTCTAGAGCCCCCTGGGACTTCTTAGAGCCTACTAGGACCCTTCTAGGACCACGAGAAACCCTCTAGAGCCCCCTGGGACCTCCTTAGGTCCTTCGAGGACCGTTCTAGGGTCACCAGGAACCCTCTAGAGCCCTCTGGGACCCACTTAGGGCCTTCTAGGACCCTTCTAGGACCACGAGGAACTCTCTAGAGCCCCCTGGGACTTGCTTAAGGCCTTCTAGGACTCTTCTAGGACCACGAGAAACCATCTAGACCCCCCTGGGACCCACTTAGGGCATTCTAGGTTCATTTTAAGACCCTGGGGAACCCTCTAGAGCCTCGTGGTACCACTTAGAGCCTTGTAGGGCTCTTCTAGGACCAGAAGGAACCCTCTAGAGCCCTCTGGGACCCCCTTAGGGCCTTCTAGGACAATTCTAGCGCCCCCAGGGACCCTCTAGAGCCCCCTGGGACACACTTAGGGCCTTCTAGGACCCTTCTAGGACACAGGGAACCCTCAAGAGCCCCCTGGGACCCCCTTAGGGCTTTCTAGGGCCATGGTAAGACCCTGGGGAACCCTCCAGAGCACCCTGGGTCCTATTTAGTGCCTTCTAGTACCCTTCTAGGGCCCCCAGGGACCTTCTAGAGCCCCCTGGTTACACTTTGAGCCTTCTAGAACCCTTCTAGGAGCCCCAGGAACCCTCTAGAGCCCGCTGGGACCCCCTTAGGGCCTTCTAGGACCCTTCTAGGACCACAAGGAACCCTCTAGAGCCCCCTGGGACCCTTTTAGGGCCTTCTAGGACAATTCTAGGGCCTCCAGGGTCCGTCTAGAGCCCCCTGGGACCCCTTTAGGGCCTTCTAGGACCCTTCTAGGACCACCAGGAGCCCTCTAGAGCCCCCTAGGACCCACTTAGGGCCTTCTAGGACTCTTCTAGTACCCCCAGGGACCCTCTAGAGCCTGCTGGGACCCTTTTAGGGCCTTCTAGGACCCTCCTAGGACCCACGGGTACCCTCTAGAGCCCTCTGGGACCCTTCTAGGCCTTTCTTGGACCCTTCTAGGACCACGAGAAACCCTCTAGAGCCCGCTGGGACCTCCTTAGGTCCTTCGAGGACCGTTCTAGGTTCACCAGGAACCCTCTAGAGCTCTCTGGGACCCACTTAGGGCCTTCTAGGACCCTTCTAGGACCACGAGGAACTCTCTAGAGCCCCATGAGACTTGCTTAAGGCCTTCTAGGACTCTTCTAGGACCACGAGAAACCATCTAGAGCCCCCTGGGACCCACTTAGGGCATTCTAGGTTCATTTTAAGACCCTGGGGAACCCTCTAGAGCCTCGTGGTACCACTTAGAGCCTTGTAGGACCCTTCTAGGACCAGAAGGAACCCTCTAGAGCCCTCTGGGACCCCCTTAGGGCCTTCTAGGACAATTCTAGCGCCCCCAGGGACCCTCTAGAGCCCGCTGGGACCCTTTTAGGGCCTTCTAGGACCCTCCTAGGACCCACGGGTACCCTCTAGAGCCCTCTGGGACCCTTCTAGGCCTTTCTTGGACCCTTTTAGAATCACCAGGAACCCTCCAGAGTCCCCTGGGACCCTTCTAGGGCTTTCTAGGACCCTTCTAGGACCACGAGGAACCCTCTAGAGCCCCCGGGATCATTTTAGGGCCTTCTAGGACCCTTCTAGGACCACGAGAAACCATCTATAGCTCTCTGGGACCCCTTTAGGGCGTTCTAGGACTCTTCTAGGGTCCCCAGAGACCGTCTAGAGCCCCCTGGGATGCCTTAGAGCCTTCGAGGACCCTTCTAGGACCAGAAGGAACCCTCTAGAGCCCCCTGGGACCCTCTTTGCGCCTTCTAGGACCCTTCTAGTGCCCCCAGGGACACTCTAGAGCCCCCTGGGACTCCTTAGAGCCTACTAGGACCCTTCTAGGACCACGAGAAACCCTCTAGAGCCCCCTGGGACCTTCTTAGGTCCTTCGAGGACCGTTCTAGGGTCACCAGGAACCCTCTAGAGCCCTCTGGGACCCACTTAGGGCCTTCTAGGACCCTTCTAGGACCACGAGGAACTCTCTAGATCCCCCTGGGACTTGCTTAAGGCCTTCTAGGACTCTTCTAGGACCACGAGAAACCATCTAGAGCCCCCTGGGACCTACTTAGGGCATTCTAGGTTCGTTTTAACACCCTGGGGAACCCTCTAGAGCCTCGTGGTACCACTTAGAGCCTTGTAGAACTCTTCTAGGACCAGAAGGAACCCTCTAGAGCCCCCTGGGACCCCCTTAGGGCCTTCTAGGACAATTCTAGCGCCCCCAGGGACCCTCTAGAGCCCCCTGGGACACACTTAGGGCCTTCTAGGACCCTTCTAGGACACAGGGAACCCTCAAGAGCCCCCTGGGACCCCCTTAGGGCTTTCTAGGGCCATGGTAAGACCCTGGGGAACCCTCCAGAGCACCCTGGGTCCTCTTTAGTGCCTTCTAGTACCCTTCTAGGGCCCCCAGGGACCTTCTAGAGCCCCCTGGTTACCCTTTGAGCCTTCTAGAACCCTTCTAGGAGCCCCAGGAACCCTCTAAAGCCCGCTGGGACCCCCTTAGGGCCTTCTAGGACCCTTCTAGGACCACAAGGAACCCTCTAGAGCCCCCTGGGACCCCTTTAGGGCCTTCTAGGACAATTCTAGGGCCGCCAGGGTCCGTCTAGAGCCCCCTGGGACCCCTTTAGGGCCTTCTAGGACCCTTCTAGGACCACCAGGAGCCCTCTAGAGCCCCCTAGGACCCACTTAGGGCCTTCTAGGACTCTTCTAGTACCCCCAGGGACCCTCTAGAGCCCGCTGGGACCCTTTTAGGGCCTTCTAGGACCCTCCTAGGACACACGGGTACCCTCTAGAGCCTTCTGGGACCCTTCTAGGCCTTTCTTGGACCCTTTTAGAATCACCAGGAACCCTCCAGAGTCCCCTGGGACCCTTCTAGTGCTTTCTAGGACCCTTTTAGAATCACCAGGAACCCTCCAGAGTCCCCTGGGACCCTTCTAGGGCTTTCTAGGACCCTTCTAGGACCATGAGGAACCCTCTGGATCTCCCTGGGGTCCCCTTAGGGCCTTCTAGGACCCTTCTAGGACCACAAGGAACCCTCTAGAGCCCTCTGTGACACATTTTGTGCCTTCTAGGAGACTTTTAGTGCCCCCAGGGACCCTCTAGGCCCCCCTGTGACCCATTTAGGGCCTTCTAGGACAATTCTAGGGCCCCCAGGGACACTCTAGAGCCCCGTGGGACCCCTTAGAGCATTCTAGGACACTTCTAGGAGCCCCAGGAACCTTCTAGAACCCTCTGGGACCCACTTAGGCCCTTCTAGGACCCTTCTAGGACCACCAGGAACCTTCTAAAGCCCTCTGGGACCCCCTTAAAGCCTTCTAGGACCCTTCTAGTGCTCCCAGGAACCCTCTAGAGCCCCCTGGGACCCCTTTATGGCCTTCTAAGACCCTTCTAGGACCACAAGAAACGCTCTAGAGCCCCCAGGGACTCCCTTAGGGCCTTCTAGGACCCTTCGAGGATCACCAGGATCCCTTTAGAGCCTTCTGGGACCCACTTAGGTCCTTCTAGTACCGTTCTAGGACCACGAGAAACTCTCTACAGCCCCCTGGGACGCCCTTAGGGCCTTCTAGGACCCTTCTAGGACCACGAGAAACCATCTAGAGCTCCCTGGGAACCCCTTACGGCCTTCTAGGATCATTGTAAGACCCCGGGGAACCCTCTAGAGCTCCCTGGGACCTCTTTAGGCCCTTCTAGGGCCCTTCTAGGACCACCAGGGACACTCTAGAGCCCTCTGGGACCCCCTTAGGGCCTTCTAGGACCATTCTAGTGCCCCCAGGGACCCTCTAGAGCCCCCTGGGACCCCTTTAGGTCCTTCTAGGACCCTTCTAGGGCCACCAGGGACACTCTAAAGCCCCCTGGGACCCCCTTAGGGCCTGCTAGGTGTCTTCTACGACCACGAGGAACCATCTAGAACCCCCTGAGACCACTTAGGACCTTCTAGGACAATTGTATGACCCCAGGGAACCCCCTAGAGTCGTCTGGGACCCCCTTAGGGCCTACTAGGACCATTGTAAGACCCCAGGGAACACTCTAGAGTCCCCTAGGACTCCTTAAGGCCTTCTAGGACCCTTCTAGGACCACGAGAAACCCTCTAGAGCCCCCAGGGACTCCCTTAGGGCCTTCTAGGACCCTTCTAGGATCACCAGGAACCCTCTAGAGCCATCTGGGACCCACTTAGGACCTTCTAGGACCCTTCTAGGACCACGAGAAACCATCCAGAGCCCCCTGGGACTCCTTAGAGCCTTCTAGGACCCTTCTAGGAGTCCCTGAATCCCTCTAGAGCCCCATGGGACCCACTTAGGTCCTTCTAGGACACTTCAAACACCACCAGCATCCCTCTAGAGCTCACTGGGAAGCATTTAGGGCCTTCTAAGACCCTTCTAGGACCACGAGGAACCCTCTAGAGCCTCCTGGGACCATTTTAGGGCCTTCTAGGTCCCTTCTAGGACCACTAGGAACCATGTAGACCCCCTGGGACAATTTAGGACCTTCTAGGACCATTGTAAGACCATGGGGATCCCTGTAGAGCCCTCTGGGACCCCCTTAGGACCTTCTAGGACCCTTCTAGGACCACCAGGATCCCTCTAGAGCCCCCTGGAACCACCTTAGGGCCTTCTAAAACCCTTCTAGGACCTTGAGGAACCCTCTAGAGCTCTTTGGGACCCCTATAGAAGGGTCTGGAGGCCTTCAGAAGGGTCTGGATGGGCTCTAGAAAGGTCTGGGGGCCTTCAGAATGGCCCTGGGGGGATCTAGAAGGGTCTGGAGGCCTTCAGAAGGGTCCTGAGTGGCTCTAGAAGGGTCTGGGGGCCTTCAGAAGGGCCCTGGGGGGATCTAGAAGGGTCTGGAGGCCTTCCAAAGGGTCCTGAGCGGCTCTAGAATGGTCTGGGGGCATTCAGAAGGGTCTGGATGGGCTCTAGAAGGGTCTGGGGTCCTTCAGAATGGCCCTGGGGGGATCTAGAATGGTCTGGAAGCCATCAGAAGGGCCCTGAGTGGCTCTAGAACCGTCTGGGGGCATTCAGAATGGCCCAGGGGAACTAGAAGGGTCTGGAGACCTTCAGAAGGGTCCTGAGCTGCTCTAGAAGGGTCTGGGGGCCGTCAGAAGGGCCGTGGGTGGGCTCTAGAAGGGTCTGGGGGCCTTCAGAAGGGCCCCGGGTGGGCTCTAGAAGGGTCTGGAGGCCTTCAGAAGGGTCCTGAGGGGCTCTAGAAGGGTCCAACTTGGATCTCAAACGGTCTAGGGCCTTCCGATTGGTCCTGGGGGGCTCTAGAAGGGTCTTGGAACCTTCATAAAGGTCCTGACTGGCTCTAGAAGGGTTCTGAGGGGCTCTAGAAGGGTCTGGGGGCATTCAGAAGGGTCCTGAGGGGCTCTAGAAGGGTCTGGGAGCCTTTAGAAGGGTCCTCGGGGGCTCTAGAAAGTCCTAGAAGGGTCTTAGAAGGCCCTAACAGCGTCCCAGGGTGCTCCAGAGGGTTTGCAGAAGTCTTAGAAGAGTCCTACAAGGACCTAAGGAGGTCCCAGGGGGCTCCAGAGGCTTCCTGGTGACTCTAGAAGGGTCCTTGAAAGCCCTAAGTGGGTCCCAGGTGGATCTAGCGGGTACCTGTGGGTTCTAGAAGGTTCCTAGAAGGTCGTAAGGGGGTCCCAGAGGGCTCTAGAGGGTTTCTCGTTGTCCTAGAAGGGTCCTAGGAGGCCCTAAATGGGGCCCAGGGAGCTCTAGACGGTTCCTCGTGGTCCTAGGAGGATCCTAGAAGGACCTAAGTGGTTCCCAGAGGGCTCTGGATGGTTTCTTGTGGTCTTAGAATGGACCTAGAAGGCCCTAAAGTGGTCCCAGTGAACTCTAGAGGGTTCCTGGGGTTCCTAGAAGGGCCCTAGAAAGGTCTAAGAGGTTCCAGGGGGCTCTAGAGGGTCTCCGGGTGCCCTAGAATAGTCCTAGAAGGCCCTAAAGGGGTCCCAGGGGGCTCTAGAGCGTTCCCCGGGGTCTTACCATGGTCCTAGAAGGCCCTAAGTGGGTCCCAGGGGGCTCTAGAAGGTTTCTCGTGGTCCTAGAAGGGTCCTAGAAAGTCCTAAAGGGGTCCAAGGGAGCTTTAGAGGGTTCCTGGTGAATCTAGAAGTGTCCTAGAAAGCCCTAGAAGGGTCCCAGGGGGCTCTAGAGGTTTCCCTGTGGTCCTAGAAGGGTCCTACAAGACCCTAAAGTGGTCCCAGGGGGCTCTAGATGGCTCCTGGTGCTCCTAGAAGGGTCCTAGAAGGCTCTAAGCTGTCCCAGGGGACTCTAGAGGGTACCTAGAGGGCCTAGAAGTGACCTAGAAGGCCCTAAAGGGGTCCCAGGGGGCTCTAGATGGTGCCTGTGGGTCCTAGAAGGGTCTTAGAAGGCCCTAAGGTGGTCCCAGGGGGCTCTAGAGGGTTCCTCGTGGTCCTAGAAGGGTTCTACAAAGCCCTAAGGGGTCCCAGTGGGCTCTAGAGGGTTCCTGGTGGTTTTAGAAGGCTCCCAGGGGTCTTTAGAGGGTCACTGCGGGCCCTAGAAGTATCCTAGAAGGCACTAAAGGGGACCCAGGGGGCTCTAGAGTGTTCCCCGTGGTCTTACAATCGTCCTAGAAGGCCCTAAGGGGTTACCAGGGGTCTCTAGGTTGTTTCTCGTGGTCCTAAAAGGGTCCTAGAAGGCCCTAAAGTGGTCCCAGGGGGCTCTAGAGGGTTCCTGGTGGTCCTAGAAGGGTCCTAGAAGGCACTAAAGGGCTCCCAGGGGTCTGTAGAAGGTTCCCAGGGGTCTTACAATGATCCTAGAAGGCTCTAAGTGGGTCCCATGGGGCTCTAGATGGTTTCTCGTGGTCCTAGAAGGGTCCTAGAAGGCCCTAAAGGGGTCCCAGGGGGCTCTAGATTGTTTCTCGAGGTCCTAGAAGCGTCCTAGAAGGCCGTAAGTGCGTCCCAGGGGGCTCTAGAGGGTTCCTGGTGGTCCTAGAAGGATTCTAGAAGGCCCTAAGTGGTTCTCAGAGGGCTCTAGAGGGTTCCTCGTGGTCCTAGAAGGGTCTTAGAAGGCCATAAAGGGGTCCCAGGGTGCTCTAGAGGTCTTTAGTATGGATCTGGGGGGCTCTAGAAGGGTCTGGGGGCTTTTAGAAGGGTCCAGTGGAGCTCTAGGAGGGTCTGGGGGCCTTTAGAAGGGCTCTGGCGGTCTTTAGAGACATCTGGGGGCCTTTAGAAGGACTCTGGGGGCCTCTAGAAGGGTCTAGAGGCCTTTAGATTTGTCTAGAGGGGCTCTAGAAGGACTAATCCCCTAACCCTAACACTTAACCCTAACCCCCTATCCCCAACCCTGACCCTAACCGGATAACCATAACCCTAATCCCTATCCCCCTAACCCTAATCCCTAACACCCTAACCCTAACCCCGTAACCCTAAGCACATAACACTAAACCCTAACCCTAACCCTCACCCTAAACCCTAACCATAACCCTAACCCTAACCCAACCCTGACCCTAACCCTAACCACAAACCCTAACCCCTAACCCTAACTCTAACCCTAACCCTAACCCTAATGACCCTAAACTCTAACCCTCACCCTAACCCCTAACCATAACCCTAACCATAACCCTAACCCTTATGACCCTAACCTTAACCCTAATCTAACCCTAACCCTAACCCTAAACCTAACCCTAAACCTAACCCTAACCCTAACCCTAACCCTAACCCTAATGACCCTAACCCTAACCCTAACCCTAATGACCCTAACACTAACCCTAACCCAATACTAACCCTAACCCTAACCCTAACCATAACCCTAAACCCTAACCCTAACCCCTAACTCTAACCCCTAACCCCTAACCCTAACCCTAATGACCCTAACCCTAACCCTAACCCTAACCATAAACCCTAACCCTAACCCTAACCCCTAACCCCTAACCCCAACCCCTAACCCTAACCCTAAACCCTAACCCTAACCCCTAACCCCTAACCCTAACCCCTAACTCTAACCCCTAACCCCTAACCCTAACCCTAACCCCTAACTCTAACCCCTAACCCTAAACCCTAACTCTAACCATAACCATAACCCCTAACCCCTTACCCTAACCCTAATGACCCTAACCCTAACACTAACCCCTAACTTCTAGAGCTTCTCACGTCCCTTCTAAAAGCCCCTGGACCCTTCTAGAGCCCCCTGGGTCCCTTCTAAAAGTGCCAAGACCCTTCTAGAGCCCATCTGGACAATTCTAAAGGCCCCCAGATCCCTCTGGACCCCCCAGAGACCTTCTAAAGGCCCCTGGACCCTTCTAGAGCTTCTCACGTCCCTTCTAAAAGCCCCCAGACCCTTCTAGAGCCCCCCAGAGACATTATAAAGGCCCCTGGACCCTTCTAGAGCTTCTCATGACCCTTTTAAAAGCCCCCAGACCCATCTAGAGCCCCCCAGAGACATTCTAAAGGCACCTGGACCCTTCAAGAGCTTCTCACGCCCATTCTAAAAGAACCCAGACCCTTCTAGAGCCCCCCAGAGAGCTTCAAAAAGACCCTGAACCCTTCTAGAGCTTCTTACATCCCTTCTAAAAGCCCCCAGACCCTTCTAGAGCCCCCCAGATCCAATCTAAAGATATCTAGAGCCCCCTGGGACCCCTTTACGGCCTTCTAAGACCCTTCTAGGACCACGAGGAGCCATCTAGAGCCCCCTGGGACCCCTTAAGGCCTTCTAGGACCCATCTAGGACCACGAGAATCCCTCTAGAGCCCCCTGGGACCTCTTTAGGGCCTTCTTGGACCCTTCTAGGGCCCCCCAGGGACCATCTAGAACCCACTGGGACCCACTTAGGGCCTTCTAGGACCCTTCTAGGACCACGAGGAAACCATCTAGAGCCCCCTGGGTCCCGCTTAGGGCCTTCTAGGACCATGGTAAGACCCCGGGGAACCCTCTAGAGCACCCTGGGTCCTCTATACAGCCTTCTAGGACCCTTCTAGGACCACCAGGATCCCTCTAGAGCCCCCTGGGACCCACTTAGGGCCATCTAGGGGTCTTCTAGGACCACGAGTAACCATCTAGAGACCCGTGGGATGACTTAAGGGCCTTCTAGGGGTCTTCTAGGGCCACGAGTAACCATCTAGAGACATGTGGGACCACTTAAGGGCATTCTTGGACACTTCTTGGTCCACAAGAGACCCTCTAGAGCCCCCTGGGACCGCTTAGAGTCTTCTAGGTCCATTCTATGAGCCCCAGGAAACACATAGAGCCCCCTGGGACCCCTTTAGGGCCTTCTAGGACCCTTCTAGGACCACCAGGAGCCCTCTAGAGCCCCCTAGGACCCACTTAGGGCCTTCTAGGACTCTTCTAGTACCCCCAGGGACCCTCTAGAGCCACCTGGGACCCTTTTAGGGCCTTCTAGGACCCTCCTAGGACCCACGGGTACCCTCTAGAGCCCTCTGGGACCCTTCTAGGGCTTTCTTGGACCCTTTTAGAATCACCAGGAACCCTCCAGAGTCCCCTGGGACCCTTCTAGGGCTTTCTAGGACCCTTCTAGGACCACAAGGAACCCTCTAGAGCCCCCGGGACAATTTTAGGGCATTCTAGGACCCTTCTAGGGCCCCCAGGGACCCTCTAGAGCCCCCCGGGGACCCAATTAGGGCCTTCTAAGACACTTCTAGGACCACCAGGAGCCCTCTATAGCCCTCTGGGACACCTTTTTGCACATTCTAGGACACTTCTAGTGCCCCCAGAGACCCTCTAGAGCTCCCTGGGAGTCTTTAGGGCCTACTAGGGCCCTTCTAGGATCACCAGGAACCCTCTAGAGCCCTCTGGGACCCACTTAGGGCCTTCTAGGACCCTTCTAGGACCACGAGGAACCCTCTAGAGCCCCCTGGGACCCCCTTAGGGCATTCTAGGACCCTTCTAGGGCCCCCAGGGACCCTCTAGAGCCCCCTGGGACCCCCTTAGGGCTTTCTAAGACCCTTCTAGGACCACCAGGAGCCCTCTATAGCCCTCTGGGACCCTCTTTGCGCCTTCTAGGACCCTTCTAGTGCCCCCAGGGACACTCTAGAGCCCCCTGGGACTCTTTAGGTCCTAGTAGGACCCTTCTAGGACCACGAGAAATCCTCTAGAGCCCCCTGGGACCTCCTTAGGTCCTTCTAGGACCGTTCTAGGGTCACCAGGAACCCTCTAGAGCCCTCTGGGACCCACTTAGGGCCTTCTAGGACCCTTCTAGGACCACGAGGAACTCTCTAGAGCCCCCTGAGACTTGCTTAAGGCCTTCTAGGACTCTTCTAGGACCACGAGAAACCATCTAGAGCCCCCTGGGACCCACTTAGGGCATTCTAGGTTCATTTTAAGACCCTGGGAAACCCTCTAGAGCCTCGTGGTACCACTTAGAGCCTTGTAGGACCCTTCTAGGACCAGAAGGAACCCTCTAGAGCCCTCTGGGACCCCCTTAGGGCCTTCTAGGACAATTCTAGCGCCCCCAGGGACCCTCTAGAGCCCCCTGGGACACACTTAGGGCCTTCTAGGACCCTTCTAGGACACAGGGAACCCTCAAGAGCCCCCTGGGACCCCCTTAGGGCTTTCTAGGGCCATGGTAAGACCCTGGGGAACCCTCCAGAGCACCCTGGGTCCTCTTTAGTGCCTTCTAGTACCCTTCTAGGGCCCCCAGGGACCTTCTAGAGCCCCCTGGTTACCCTTTGAGCCTTCTAGAACCCTTCTAGGAGCCCCAGGAACCCTCTAGAGCCCGCTGGGACCCCCTTAGGGCCTTCTAGGACCCTTCTAGGACCACAAGGAACCCTCTAGAGCCCCCAGGGACCCCTTAAGGGCCTTCTAGGACAATTCTAGGGCCGCCAGGGTCCGTCTAGAGCCCCCTGGGACCCCTTTAGGGCCTTCTAGGACCCTTCTAGGACCACCAGGAGCCCTCTAGAGCCCCCTAGGACCCACTTAGGGCCTTCTAGGACTCTTCTAGTACCCCCAGGGACCCTCTAGAGCCCGCTGGGACCCTTTTAGGGCCTTCTAGGACCCTCCTAGGACCCACGGGTACCCTCTAGAGCCCTCTGGGACCCTTCTAGGCCTTTCTTGGACCCTTTTAGAATCACCAGGAACCCTCCAGTGTTCCCTGGGACCCTTCTAGGGCTTTCTAGGACCCTTCTAGGACCACGAGGAACCCTCTAGAGCCCCCGGGACCATTTTAGGGCCTTCTAGGACCCTTCTAGGACCACGAGAAACCATCTATAGCTCTCTGGGACCCCTTTAGGGCGTTCTAGGACTCTTCTAGGGTCCCCAGAGACCGTCTAGAGCCCCCTGGGATGCCTTAGAGCCTTCGAGGACCCTTCTAGGACCACGAGGAACCCTCTAGAGCCCCCTGGGACCCCCTTAGGGCATTCTAGGACCCTTCTAGGGCCCCCAGGGACCCTCTAGAGCCCCCTGGGACCCCCTTAGGGCTTTCTAAGACCCTTCTAGGACCACCAGGAGCCCTCTATAGCCCTCTGGGACCCTCTTTGCGCCTTCTAGGACCCTTCTAGTGCCCCCAGGGACACTCTAGAGCCCCCTGGGACTCCTTAGAGCCTACTAGGACCCTTCTAGGACCACGAGAAACCCTCTAGAGCCCCCTGGGACCTTCTTAGGTCCTTCGAGGACCGTTCTAGGGTCACCAGGAACCCTCTAGAGCCCTCTGGGACCCACTTAGGGCATTCTAGGTTCATTTTAAGACCCTGGGGAACCCTCTAGAGCCTCGTGGTACCACTTAGAGCCTTGTAGGACCCTTCTAGGACCAGAAGGAACCCTCTAGAGCCCTCTGGGACCCCCTTAGGGCCTTCTAGGACAATTCTAGCGCCCCCAGGGACCCTCTAGAGCCCCCTGGGACACACTTAGGGCCTTCTAGGACCCTTCTAGGACACAGGGAACCCTCAAGAGCCCCCTGGGACCCCCTTAGGGCTTTCTAGGGCCATGGTAAGACCCTGGGGAACCCTCCAGAGCACCCTGGGTCCTCTTTAGTGCCTTCTAGTACCCTTCTAGGGCCCCCAGGGACCTTCTAGAGCCCCCTGGTTACCCTTTGAGCCTTCTAGAACCCTTCTAGGAGCCCCAGGAACCCTCTAGAGCCCGCTGGGACCCCCTTAGGGCCTTCTAGGACCCTTCTAGGACCACAAGGAACCCTCTAGAGCCCCCTGGGACCCCTTTAGGGCCTTCTAGGACAATTCTAGGGCCACCAGGGTCCGTCTAGAGCCCCCTGGGACCCCTTTAGGGCCTTCTAGGACCCTTCTAGGACCACCAGGAGCCCTCTAGAGCCCCCTAGGACCCACTTAGGGCCTTCTAGGACTCTTCTAGTACCCCCAGGGACCCTCTAGAGCCCCCTGGGACCCTTTTAGGGCCTTCTAGGACCCTCCTAGGACCCACGGGTACCCTCCAGAGTCCCCTGGGACCCTTCTAGGGCTTTCTAGGACCCTTCTAGGACCACGAGGAACCCTCTAGAGCCCCCAGGACCATTTTAGGGCCTTCTAGGACCCTTCTAGGACCACGAGAAACCATCTATAGCTCTCTGGGACCCCTTTAGGGCGTTCTAGGACTCTTCTAGGGTCCCCAGAGACCGTCTAGAGCCCCCTGGGATGCCTTAGAGCCTTCGAGGACCCTTCTAGGACCACGAGGAACCCTCTAGAGCCCCCTGGGACCCCCTTAGGGCATTCTAGGACCCTTCTAGGGCCCCCAGGGACCCTCTAGAGCCCCCTGGGACAAACTTAGGGCCTTCTAAGACCCTTCTAGGACCACCAGGAGCCCTCTATAGCCCTCTGGGACACCTTTTTGCACATTCTAGGACACTTCTAGTGCCCCCAGAGACCCTCTAGAGCTCCCTGGGAGTCTTTAGGGCCTACTAGGACCGTTCTAGGATCACCAGGACTCCTCTAGAGCCCTCTGGGACCCACTTAGGGCCTTCTAGGACCCTTCTAGGACCACGAGGAACCCTCTAGAGCCCCCTGGGACCCCCTTAGGGCATTCTAGGACCCTTCTAGGGCCCCCAGGGACCCTCTAGAGCCCCCTGGGACCCCCTTAGGGCTTTCTAAGACCCTTCTAGGACCACCAGGAGCCCTCTGTAGCCCTCTGGGACCCTCTTTGCGCCTTCTAGGACCCTTCTAGTGCCCCCAGGGACACTCTAGAGCCCCCTGGGACTCCTTAGGGCCTACTAGGACCCTTCTAGGACCACGAGAAACCCTCTAGAGCCCCCTGGGACCTCCTTAGGTCCTTCTGGGACCGTTCTAGGGTCACCAGGAACCCTCTAGAGCCCTCTGGGACCCACTTAGGGCCTTCTAGGACCCTTCTAGGACCACGAGGAACTCTCTAGAGCCCCCTGGGACTTGCTTAAGGCCTTCTAAGACTCTTCTAGGACCACGAGAAACCATCTAGAGCCCCCTGGGACCCACTTAGGGCATTCTAGGACAATTCTAGAGCCCCCAGGGACCCTCTAGAGCCCCCTGGGACACACTTAGGGCTTTCTAGGGCCATGGTAAGACCCTGGGGAACCCTCCAGAGCACCCTGGGTCCTCTTTAGTGCCTTCTAGTACCCTTCTAGGGCCCCCAGGGACCTTCTAGAGACCCCTGGTTACCCTTTGAGCCTTCTAGAACCCTTCTAGGAGCCCCAGGAACCCTCTAGAGCCCGCTGGGACCCCCTTAGTGCCTTCTAGGACCCTTCTAGGACCACAAGGAACCCTCTAGAACCCCCTGGGACCCCTTTAGGGCCTTCTAGGACAATTCTAGGGCCGCCAGGGTCCATCTAGAGCCCTCTGGGACCCGTTTAGGTCCTTCTAGGACCACCAGGAGCCCTCTAGAGCCCGCTGGGACCCCCTTAGGGCCTTCTAGGACCCTTCTAGGACCACAAGGAACCCTCTAGAGCCCCCTGGGACCCCTTTAGGGCCTTCTAGGACAATTCTAGGGCCACCAGGGTCCGTCTAGAGCCCCCTGGGACCCCTTTAGGGCCTTCTAGGACCCTTCTAGGACCACCAGGAGCCCTCTAGAGCCCCCTAGGACCCACTTAGGGCCTTCTAGGACTCTTCTAGCACCCCCAGGGACCCTCTAGAGCCCCCTGGGACCCTTTTAGGGCCTTCTAGGACCCTCCTAGGACCCACGGGTACCCTCTAGAGCCCTCTGGGACCCTTCTAGGGCTTTCTTGGACCCTTTTAGAATCACCAGGAACCCTCCAGAGTCCCCTGGGACCCTTCTAGGGCTTTCTAGGACCCTTCTAGGACCACGAGGAACCCTCTAGAGCCCCCTGGGACCATTTTAGGGCCTTCTAGGACCCTTCTAGGACCACGAGAAACCATCTATAGCTCTCTGGGACCCCTTTAGGGCGTTCTAGGACTCTTCTAGGGTCCCCAGAGACCGTCTAGAGCCCCCTGGGATGCCTTAGAGCCTTCGAGGACCCTTCTAGGACCACGAGGAACCCTCTAGAGCCCCCTGGGACCCCCTTAGGGCATTCTAGGACCCTTCTAGGGCCCCCAGGGACCCTCTAGAGCCCTCTGGGACCCACTTAGGGCCTTCTAAGACCCTTCTAGGACCACCAGGAGCCCTCTATAGCCCTCTGGGACACCTTTTTGCACATTCTAGGACACTTCTAGTGCCCCCAGAGACCCTCTAGAGCTCCCTGGGAGTCTTTAGGGCCTACTAGGACCCTTCTAGGATTACCAGGAACCCTCTAGAGCCCTCTGGGACCCACTTAGGGCCTTCTAGGACCCTTCTAGGACCACGAGGAACCCTCTAGAGCCCCCTGGGACTTGCTTAAGGCCTTCTAGAACCCTTCTAGGACCAGGAGAAACACTCTACAGCACCCTGGGACTCCCTTAGGGCCTTCTAGGATCATTATAAGACCCTGGGGAACCCTCAAGAGCCTCGTGGGACCCCTTAGAGCCTTCTAGGACCCTTCTAGGACCACAAGAATCCCTCTAGAGCCCCCTGGGACACCTTAGGGCCTTCTAGGGCTCTTCTAGCGCCCCCAGTGACCCTCTAGACCCCCCTGGAACTTGCTTAAGTCCTTCTAGAACCCTTCTAGGGCCACGAGGAACCCTCTAGAGCCCCCTGGGACCCCCTTAGGGCCTTCTACGTCCATGGTAAAACCCCGGGGAACCCTCTAGAGCACCCTGGGTCCTATTTAAGGCCTTCTAGTACACTTCTAGGGCCCCCAGGGACCTTCTAGAGCCCCCTGGGTCCACTTAGGGCCTTTTAGAACCATTCTAGGACCAGGAGGAACCATCTAGAGCCCTCTGAGAACCCCTTAGGGCCTTCTAGGACCATTTTAAGTCTCCGGGGAACCATCTAGAGGCCCCTGAGACCCCTTAGAGCACTCTAGGACCCTTCTATGACCACGAGGAACCTTCTAGAACCACCTGGGACCCCCTTAGGGCCGTCTAGGACCCTTCTCGGACCACCAGGAACCCTCTAGAGCCCCCTGGGACTTGCTTAAGGCCTTCTAGGACTCTTCTAGGACCACGAGGAAACCAGATAGAGCCCCCTGGGACCCACTTAGGGCCTTCTAGGACCATGGTAAGACCCCGGGGAACCCTCTAGAGCACCCTGCGTCCTCTTTAGGGCCTTCTAGTACACTTCTAGGGACCCAGGGACTTTCTAGAGCCCCCTGGTTCCCTTTAGAGCCTTCTAGAACCCTTCTAGGAGCCCCAGGAACCCTCTAGAGCCCTCTGGGACCCCCTTAGGGCCTTCTAGGACCCTTCTAGGACCACCAAGAACCCTCTAGAGCCCTCTGGGACCCCCTTAGGTCCTTCTAGGACCCTTCTAGACCCCCCAATAACCCTCTAGATCCCTCTGGGACCCCCTTAGGGCCTTCTAGCACCCTTCTAGGACCACAAGGATCTCTCTAGAGCCCACTGGGACCCCCTGAAGAACTTCAAGGACCCTTCTAGGACCACAAGAAACCATCTAGAACCCCTTGGGACTCACATAGGGCCTTCTAGGATCATTGTAAGACCCTGGGGAACAATCTAGAGCGTCGTGGGACCACTTAGAGCCTTCTAGGATGATTCTAGTACCACAAGGAACCCTCTAGAGCCCCCTGGGACCCATTTAGGGCCTTCTAGGACGCTTCTAGGACCACGAGGAACCCTCTAGAGCCCCCTGGGACCCCCTTAGGGCCTTCTAGGACAATTCTAGCGCCCCCAGGTACCCTCTAGAGCCCCCTGGGACCCCCTTAGGGCCTTCTAGGACCCTTCTAGGACACAGGGAACCCTCAAGAGCCCCCTGGGACCCCCTTAGGGCTTTCTAGGGCCATGGTAAGACCCTGGGGAACCCTCCAGAGCACCCTGGGTCCTCTTTAGTGCCTTCTAGTACCCTTCTAGGGCCCCCAGGGACCTTCTAGAGCCCCCTGGTTACCCTTTGAGCCTTCTAGAACCCTTCTAGGAGCCCCAGGAACCCTCTAGAGCCTGCTGGGACCCCCTTAGGGCCTTCTAGGACCCTTCTAGGACCACAAGAAACCCTCTAGAGCCCCCTGGGACCCCTTTAGGGCCTTTTGGACAATTCTAGGGCCGCCAGGGTCCGTCTAGAGCCCCCGGGACCATTTTAGGGCCTTCTAGGACCCTTCTAGGACCACCAGGAGCCCTCTAGAGCCCCCTAGGACTCACTTAGGGCCTTCTAGGACTCTTCTAGCGTCCCCAGAGACAGTCTAGAGCCCCCTGGGATGCCTTAGAGCCTTCGAGGACCCTTCTAGGACCACGAGGAACCCTCTAGAGCCCCCTGGGACCCCCGTAGGGCATTCTAGGACCCTTCTAGGGCCCCCAGGGACCCTCTAGAGCCCCCTGGGACCCCCTTAGGGCTTTCTAAGACCCTTCTAGGACCACCAGGAGCCCTCTAGAGCCCCCTGGGACAACTTAGGGCCTTCTAGGGCTCTTCTAGCGCCCCCAGTGACCCTCTAGACCCCCCTGGAACTTGCTTAAGTCCTTCTAGAACCCTTCTAGGGCCACGAGGAACCCTCTAGAGCCCCCTGGGACCCCCTTAGGGCCTTCTACGTCCATGGTAAAACCCCGGGGAACCCTCTAGAGCACCCTGGGTCCTATTTAAGGCCTTCTAGTACACTTCTAGGGCCCCCAGGGACCTTCTAGAGCCCCCTGGGTCCACTTAGGGCCTTTTAGGACCATTCTAGGACCAGGAGGAACCATCTAGAGCCCTCTGAGAACCCCTTAGGGCCTTCTAGGACCATTTTAAGTCTCCGGGGAACCATCTAGAGGCCCCTGAGACCCCTTAGAACATTCTAGGACCCTTCTATGACCACGAGGAACCTTCTAGAACCACCTGGGACCCCCTTAGGGCCGTCTAGGACCCTTCTCGGACCACCAGGAAACCTCTAGAGCCCCCTGGGACTTGCTTAAGGCCTTCTAGGACCCTTCTAGGACCACAAGGAACCCTCTAGAGCCCCCAGGGACCACTTAAGGGCCTTCTAGAACAATTCTAGGGCCGCCAGGGTCTGTCTAGAGCCCCCTGGGACCCCTTTAGGGCCTTCTAGGACCCTTCTAGGACCACCAGGAGCCCTCTAGAGCCCCCTAGGACCCACTTAGGGCCTTCTAGGACTCTTCTAGTACCCCCAGGGACCCTCTAGAGCCCCCTGGGACCCTTTTAGGGCCTTCTAGGACCCTCCTAGGACCCACGGGTACCCTCTAGAGCCCTCTGGGACCCTTCTAGGCCTTTCTTGGACCCTTTTAGAATCACCAGGAACCCTCCAGAGTTCCCTGGGACCCTTCTAGGGCTTTCTAGGACCCTTCTAGGACCACGAGGAACCCTCTAGAGCCCCCGGGACCATTTTAGGGCCTTCTAGGACCCTTCTAGGACCACGAGAAACCATCTATAGCTCTCTGGGACCCCTTTAGGGCGTTCTAGGACTCTTCTAGGGTCCCCAGAGACCGTCTAGAGCCCCCTGGGATGTCTTAGAGCCTTCGAGGACCCTTCTAGGACCACGAGGAACCCTCTAGAGCCACCTGGGACCCCCTTAGGGCATTCTAGGACCCTTCTAGGGCCCCCAGGGACCCTCTAGAGCCCCCTGGGACCCCCTTAGGGCTTTCTAAGACCCTTCTAGGACCACCAGGAGCCCACTATAGCCCTCTGGGACCCTCTTTGCGCCTTCTAGGACCCTTCTAGTGCCCCCAGGGACACTCTAGAGCCCCCTGGGACTCCTTAGAGCCTACTAGGACCCTTCTAGGACCAAGAGAAACCCTCTAGAGCCCCCTGGGACCTTCTTAGGTCCTTCGAGGACCGTTCTAGGGTCACCAGGAACCCTCTAGAGCCCTCTGGGACCCACTTAGGGCCTTCTAGGACCCTTCTAGGACCACGAGGAACTCTCTAGAGCCCCCTGAGACTTGCTTAAGGCCTTCTAGGACTCTTCTAGGACCACGAGAAACCATCTAGAGCCCCCTGGGACCCACTTAGGGCATTCTAGGTTCATTTTAAGACCCTGGGGAACCCTCTAGAGCCTCGTGGTACCACTTAGAGCCTTGTAGGACCCTTCTAGGACCAGAAGGAACCCTCTAGAGCCCTCTGGGACCCCCTTAGGGCATTCTAGGACAATTCTAGCGCCCCCAGGGACCCTCTAGAGCCCCCTGGGACACACTTAGGGCCTTCTAGGACCCTTCTAGGACACAGGGAACCCTCAAGAGCCCCCTGGGACCCCCTTAGGGCTTTCTAGGGCCATGGTAAGACCCTGGGGAACCCTCCAGAGCACCCTGGGTCCTCTTTAGTGCCTTCTAGTACCCTTCTAGGGCCCCCAGGGACCTTCTAGAGCCCCCTGGTTACCCTTTGAGCCTTCTAGAACCCTTCTAGGAGCCCCAGGAACCCTCTAGAGCCCGCTGGGACCCCCTTAGGGCCTTCTAGGACCCTTCTAGGACCACAAGGAACCCTCTAGAGCCCCCTGGGACCCCTTTAGGGCCTTCTAGGACAATTCTAGGTCCACCAGGGTCCGTCTAGAGCCCCCTGGGACCCCCTTAGGGCTTTCTAAGACCCTTCTAGGACCACCAGGAGCCCTCTATAGCCCTCTGGGACACCTTTTTGCACATTCTAGGACACTTCTAGTGCCCCCAGAGACCCTCTAGAGCTCCCTGGGAGTCTTTAGGGCCCACTAGGACCCTTCTAGGATCACCAGGACTCCTCTAGAGCCATCTGGGACCCACTTAGGGCCTTCTAGGACCCTTCTAGGACCATGAGGAACCCTCTAGAGCCCCCTGGGACCAACTTAGGGCATTCTAGGACCCTTCTAGGGCCCCCAGGGACCCTCTAGAGCCCCCTGGGACCCCCTTAGGGCTTTCTAAGACCCTTCTAGGACCACCAGGAGCCCTCTATAGCCCTCTGGGACCCTCTTTGCGCCTTCTAGGACCCTTCTAGTGCCCCCAGGGACACTCTAGAGCCCCCTGGGACCCTTTTAGGGCCTTCTAGGACCCTCCTAGGACCCACGGGTACCCTCTAGAGCCCTCTGGGACCCTTCTAGGCCTTTCTTGGAGCTTTTTAGCATCACCAGGAACCCTCTAGAGCCCCCGGGACCCTTCTAGGGCCTTCTAGGACCCTTCTAGGACCACGAGAAACCATCTATAGCTCTCTGGGACCCCTTTAGGGCGTTCTAGGACTCTTCTAGGGTCCCCAGAGACCGTCTAGAGCCCCCTGGGATGCCTTAGAGCCTTCGAGGACCCTTCTAGGACCACGAGGAACCCTCTAGAGCCCCCTGGGACCCCCTTAGGGCATTCTAGGACCCTTCTAGGGCCCCCAGGGACCCTCTAGAGCCCCCTGGGACCCCCTTAGGGCATTCTAGGACCCTTCTAGGGCCCCCAGGGACCCTCTAGAGCCCCCTGGGACCCCCTTAGGGCTTTCTAAGACCCTTCTAGGACCACCAGGAGCCCACTATAGCCCTCTGGGACCCTCTTTGCGCCTTCTAGGACCCTTCTAGTGCCCCCAGGGACACTCTAGAGCCCCCTGGGACTCCTTAGGTCCTACTAGGACCCTTCTAGGACCACGAGAAACCCTCTAGAGCCCCCTGGCACCTCCTTAGGTCCTTCTAGGACCGTTCTAGGGTCACCAGGAACCCTCTAGAGCCCTCTGGGACCCACTTAGGGCCTTCTAGGACCCTTCTAGGACCACGAGGAACTCTCTAGAGCCCCCTGGGACTTGCTTAAGGCCTTCTAAGACTCTTCTAGGACCACGAGAAACCATCTAGAGCCCCCTGGGACCCACTTAGGGCATTCTAGGTTCATTTTAAGACCCTGGGGAACCCTCTAGAGCCTCGTGGTACCACTTAGAGCCATGTAGGACTCTTCTAGGACCAGAAGGAACCCTCTAGAGCCCCCTGGGACCCCCTTAGGGCCTTCTAGGACAATTCTAGCGCCCCCAGGGACCCTCTAGAGCCCGCTGGGACCCCCTTAGGGCCTTCTAGGACCCTTCTAGGACCACAAGGAGCCCTCTAGAGCCCTCTGGGACCCCCTTAGGGCCTTCTAGGACCCTTCTAGGACCACAAGGAACCCTCTAGAGCCCCCTGGGACCCCTTTAGGGCCTTCTAGGACAATTCTAGGGCCACCAGGGTCCGTCTAGAGCCCCCTGGGACCCCTTTAGGGCCTTCTAGGACACTTCTAGGACCACCAGGAGCCCTCTAGAGCCCCCTAGGACCCACTTAGGGCCTTCTAGGACTCTTCTAGCACCCCCAGGGACCCTCTAGAGCCCCCTGGGACCCTTTTAGGGCCTTCTAGGACCCTCCTAGGACCCACGGGTACCCTCTAGAGCCCTCTGGGACCCTTCTAGGGCTTTCTTGGACCCTTTTAGAATCACCAGGAACCCTCCAGAGTCCCCTGGGACCCTTCTAGGGCCTTCTAGGACCCTTCTAGGACCACGAGGAACCCTCTAGAGCCCCCGGGACCCCCTTAGGGCCTTCTAGGACCCTTCTAGGACACAGGGAACCCTCAAGAGCCCCCTGGGACCCCCTTAGGGCTTTCTAGGGCCATGGTAAGACCCTGGGGAACCCTCCAGAGCACCCTGGGTCCTCTTTAGTGCCTTCTAGTACCCTTCTAGTGCCCCCAGGGACCTTCTAGAGCCCCCTGGTTACCCTTTGAGCCTTCTAGAACCCTTCTAGGTGCCCCAGGAACCCTCTAGAGCCCGCTGGGACCCACTTAGGGCCTTCTAGGACCCTTCTAGGACAACAAGGAACCCTCTAGAGCCCCCTGGGACCCCTTTAGGGCCTTCTAGGACAATTCTAGGGCCGCCAGGGTCCGTCTAGAGCCCCCTGGGACCCCTTTAGGGCCTTCTAGGACCCTTCTAGGACCACCAGGAGCCCTCTAGAGCCCCCTAGGACCCACTTAGGGCCTTCTAGGACTCTTCTAGTACCCCCAGGGACCCTCTAGAGCCCGCTGGGACCCCCTTAGGGCCTTCTAGGACAATTCTAGGGCCGCCAGGGTCCCTCTAGAGCCCCCTGGGACCCCTTTAGGGCCTTCTAGGACCCTTCTAGGACCACCAGGAGCCCTCTAGAGCCCCCTAGGACCCACTTAGGGCCTTCTAGGACTCTTCTAGTACCCCCAGGGACCCTCTAGAGCCCACTGGGACCCTTTTAGGGCCTTCTAGGACCCTCCTAGGACCCACGGGTACCCTCTAGAGCCCTCTGGGACCCTTCTAGGGCTTTCTTGGACCCTTTTAGAATCACCAGGAACACTCCAGAGTCCCCTGGGACCCTTCTAGGGCTTTCTAGGACCCTTCTAGGACCACGAGGAACCCTCTAGAGCCCCCTGGGACCATTTTAGGGCCTTCTAGGACCCTTCTAGGACCACGAGAAACCATCTATAGCTCTCTGGGACCCCTTTAGGGCGTTCTAGGACTCTTCTAGGGTCCCCAGAGACCGTCTAGAGCCCCCTGGGATGACTTAGAGCCTTCGAGGACCCTTCTAGGACCACGAGGAACCCTCTAGAGCCCACTGGGACCCCTTTAGGGCCTTCTAGGACAATTCTAGGGCCGCCAGGGTCCGTCTAGAGCCCCCTGGGACCCCTTTAGGGCCTTCTAGGACAATTCTAGGACCACCAGGAGCCCTCTAGAGCTCCCTAGGACCCACTTAGGGCCTTCTAGGACTCTTCTAGTACCCCCAGGGACCATCTAAAGCCCGCTGGGACCCCCTTAGGGCCTTCTAGGACAATTCTAGGGCCGCCAGGGTCCCTCTAGAGCCCCCTGGGACCCCTTTAGTGCCTTCTAGGACCCTTCTAGGACCACCAGGAGCCCTCTAGAGCCCCCTAGGACCCACTTAGGGCCTTCTAGGACTCTTCTAGTACCCCCAGGGACCCTCTAGAGCCCGCTGGGACCCCCTTAGGGCCTTCTAGGACCCTCCTAGGACCCACGGGTACCCTCTAGAGCCCTCTGGGACCCTTCTAGGCCTTTCTTGGACCCTTTTAGAATCACCAGGAACCCTCCAGAGTCCCCTGGGACCCTTCTAGGGCTTTCTAGGACCCTTCTAGGACCACGAGGAACCCTCTAGAGCCCCCGGGACCATTTTAGGGCCTTCTAGGACCCTTCTAGGACCACGAGAAACCATCTATAGCTCTCTGGGACCCCTTTAGGGCGTTCTAGGACACTTCTAGTGCCCCCAGAGACCCTCTAGAGCTCCCTGGGAGTCTTTAGGGCCTACTAGGACCCTTCTAGGATTACCAGGAACCCTCTAGAGCCCTCTGGGACCCACTTAGGGCCTTCTAGGACCCTTCTAGGACCACGAGGAACCCTCTAGAGCCCCCTGGGACTTGCTTAAGGCCTTCTAGAACCCTTCTAGGACCAGGAGAAAAAATCTACAGCCCCCTGGGACTCCCTTAGGGCCTTCTAGGATCATTATAAGACCCTGGGGAACCCTCAAGAGCCTCGTGGGACCCCTTAGAGCCTTCTAGGACCCTTCTAGGACCACAAGAATCCCTCTAGAGCCCCCTGGGACACCTTAGGGCCTTCTAGGGCTCTTCTAGCGCCCCCAGTGACCCTCTAGACCCCCCTGGAACTTGCTTAAGTCCTTCTAGAACCCTTCTAGGGCCACGAGGAACCCTCTAGAGCCCCCTGGGACCCCCTTAGGGCCTTCTAGGTCCATGGTAAAACCCCGGGGAACCCTCTAGAGCACCCTGGGTCCTATTTAAGGCCTTCTAGTACACTTCTAGGGCCCCCAGGGACCTTCTAGAGCCCCCTGGGTCCACTTAGGGCCTTTTAGAACCATTCTAGGACCAGGAGGAACCATCTAGAGCCCTCTGAGAACCCCTTAGGGCCTTCTAGGACCATTTTAAGTCTCCGGGGAACCATCTAGAGGCCCCTGAGACCCCTTAGAACACTCTAGGACCCTTCTATGACCACGAGGATCCTTCTAGAACCACCTGGGACCCCCTTAGGGCCGTCTAGGACCCTTCTCGGACCACCAGGAACCCTCTAGAGCCCCCTGGGACTTGCTTAAGGCCTTCTAGGACTCTTCTAGGACCACGAGGAAACCAGATAGAGCCCCCTGGGACCCACTTAGGGCCTTCTAGGACCATGGTAAGACCCCGGGGAACCCTCTAGAGCACCCTGCGTCCTCTTTAGGGCCTTCTAGTACACTTCTAGGGACCCAGGGACTTTCTAGAGCCCCCTGGTTCCCTTTAGAGCCTTCTAGAACCCTTCTAGGAGCCCCAGGAACCCTCTAGAGCCCTCTGGGACCCCCTTAGGGCCTTCTAGGACCCTTCTAGGACCACCAAGAACCCTCTAGAGCCCTCTGGGACCCCCTTAGGTCCTTCAAGGACCCTTCTAGACCCCCCAATAACCCTCTAGATCCCTCTGGGACCCCCTTAGGGCCTTCTAGCACCCTTCTAGGACCACAAGGATCTCTCTAGAGCCCACTGGGACCCCCTGAAGAACTTCAAGGACCCTTCTAGGACCAAAAGAAACCATCTAGAACCCCTTGGGACTCACATAGGGCCTTCTAGGATCATTGTAAGACCCTGGGGAACCATCTAGAGCGTCGTGGGACCACTTAGAGCCTTCTAGGATGATTCTAGTACCACAAGGAAACCTCTAGAGCCCCCTGGGACCCATTTAGGGCCTTCTAGGACCCTTCTAGGACCACGAGGAACCCTCTAGAGCCCCCTGGGACCCCCTTAGGGCCTTCTAGGACAATTCTAGCGCCCCCAGGTACCCTCTAGAGCCCCCTGGGACACACTTAGGGCCTTCTAGGACCCTTCTAGGACACAGGGAACCCTCAAGAGCCCCCTGGGACCCCCTTAGGGCTTTCTAGGGCCATGGTAAGACCCTGGGGAACCCTCCAGAGCACCCTGGGTCATCTTTAGTGCCTTCTAGTACCCTTCTAGGGCCCCCAGGGACCTTCTAGAGCCCCCTGGTTACCCTTTGAGCCTTCTAGAACCCTTCTAGGAGCCCCAGGAACCCTCTAGAGCCTGCTGGGACCCCCTTAGGGCCTTCTAGGACCCTTCTAGGACCACAAGGAACCCTCTAGAGCCCCCTGGGACCGCTTTAGGGCCTTTTGGACAATTCTAGGGCCGCCAGGGTCCGTCTAGAGCCCCCGGGACCATTTTAGGGCCTTCTAGGACCCTTCTAGGACCACCAGGAGCCCTCTAGAGCCCCCTAGGACTCACTTAGGGCCTTCTAGGACTCTTCTAGCGTCCCCAGAGACAGTCTAGAGCCCCCTGGGATGCCTTAGAGCCTTCGAGGACCCTTCTAGGACCACGAGGAACCCTCTAGAGCCCCCTGAGACCCCCGTAGGGCATTCAAGGACCCTTCTAGGGCCCCCAGGGACCCTCTAGAGCCCCCTGGGACCCCCTTAGGGCTTTCTAAGACCCTTCTAGGACCACCAGGAGCCCTCTAGAGCCCCCTGGGACAACTTAGGGCCTTCTAGGGCTCTTCTAGCGCCCCCAGTGACCCTCTAGACCCCCCTGGAACTTGCTTAAGTCCTTCTAGAACCCTTCTAGGGCCACGAGGAACCCTCTAGAGCCCCCTGGGACCCCCTTAGGGCCTTCTACGTCCATGGTAAAACCCCGGGGAACCCTCTAGAGCACCCTGGGTCCTATTTAAGGCCTTCTAGTACACTTCTAGGGCCCCCAGGGACCTTCTAGAGCCCCCTGGGTCCACTTAGGGCCTTTTAGGACCATTCTAGGACCACGAGGAACCATCTAGAGCCCTCTGAGAACCCCTTAGGGCCTTCTAGGACCATTTAAAGTCTCCGGGGAACCATCTAGAGGCCCCTGAGACCCCTTAGAACATTCTAGGACCCTTCTATGACCACGAGGAACCTTCTAGAACCACCTGGGACCCCCTTAGGGCCGTCTAGGACCCTTCTCGGACCACCAGGAACCCTCTAGAGCCCCCTGGGACTTGCTTAAGGCCTTCTAGGACTCTTCTAGGACCACGAGGAAACCAGATAGAGCCCCCTGGGACCAACTTAGGGCCTTCTAGGACCATGGTAAGACCCCGGGAAACCCTCTAGAGCACCCTGCGTCCTCCTTAGGGCCTTCTAGTACACTTCTAGGGACCAAGGGACTTTCTAGAGCCCCCTGGTTCCCTTTAGAGCCTTCTAGAACCCTTCTAGGAGCCCCAGGAACCATCTAGAGCCCTCTGGGACCCCCTTAGGGCCTTCTAGGACCCTTCTAGGACCACGAGGAACCCTCTAGAGCCCTCTGGGACCCACTTAGGTCTTTCTAGGACCCTTCTAGACCCCCCAATAACCCTCTAGATCCCTCTGGGACCCCCTTAGGGCCTTCTAGCACCCTTCTAGGACCACGAGGAACTCTCTAGAGCCCACTGGGACCCCCTGAAGAACTTCAAGGACCCTTCTAGGACCACAAGAAACCATCTAGAACCCCTTGGGACTCACATAGGGCTTTCTAGGATCATTGTAAGACCCTGGGGAACCATCTAGAGCGTCATGGGACCACTTAGAGCCTTCTAGGACGATTCTAGTACCACGAGGAACCCTCTAGAGCCCCCTGGGACCAATTTAGGGCCTTCTAGGACCCTTCTAGGACCACGAGGAACCCTCTAGAGCCCCCTGGGACCCCCTTAGGGCCTTCTAGGACAATTCTAGCGCCCCCAGGTACCCTCTAGAGCCCCCTGGGACACACTTAGGGCCTTCTAGGACCCTTCTAGGACACAGGGAACCCTCAAGAGCCCCCTGGGACCCCCTTAGGGCTTTCTAGGGCCATGGTAAGACCCTGGGGAACCCTCCAGAGCACCCTGGGTCCTCTTTAGTGCCTTCTAGTACCCTTCTAGGGCCCCCAGGGACCTTCTAGAGCCCCCTGGTTACCCTTTGAGCCTTCTAGAACCCTTCTAGGAGCCCCAGGAACCCTCTAGAGCCCGCTGGGACCCCCTTAGGGCCTTCTAGGACCCTTCTAGGACCACAAGGAACCCTCTAGAGCCCCCAGGGACCCCTTAAGGGCCTTCTAGGACAATTCTAGGGCCGCCAGGGTCCGTCTAGAGCCCCCTGGGACCCCTTTAGGGCCTTCTAGGACCCTTCTAGGACCACCAGGAGCCCTCTAGAGCCCCCTAGGACCCACTTAGGGCCTTCTAGGACTCTTCTAGTACCCCCAGGGACACTCTAGAGCCCACTGGGACCCTTTTAGGGCCTTCTAGGACCCTCCTAGGACCCACGGGTACCCTCTAGAGCCCTCTGGGACCCTTCTAGGCCTTTCTTGGACCCTTTTAGAATCACCAGGAACCCTCCAGAGTTCCCTGGGACCCTTCTAGGGCTTTCTAGGACCCTTCTAGGACCACGAGGAACCCTCTAGAGCCCCCGGGACCATTTTAGGGCCTTCTAGGACCCTTCTAGGACCACGAGAAACCATCTATAGCTCTCTGGGACCCCTTTAGGGCGTTCTAGGACTCTTCTAGGGTCCCCAGAGACCGTCTAGAGCCCCCTGGGATGCCTTAGAGCCTTCGAGGACCCTTCTAGGACCACGAGGAACCCTCTAGAGCCCCCTGGGACCCCCTTAGGGCATTCTAGGACCCTTCTAGGGCCCCCAGGGACCCTCTAGAGCCCCCTGGGACCCACTTAGGGCTTTCTAAGACCCTTCTAGGACCACCAGGAGCCCTCTATAGCCCTCTGGGACACTCTTTGCGCCTTCTAGGACCCTTCTAGTGCCCCCAGGGACACTCTAGAGCCCCCTGGGACTTCTTAGAGCCTACTAGGACCCTTCTAGGACCACGAGAAACCCTCTAGAGCCCCCTGGGACCTTCTTAGGTCCTTCGAGGACCGTTCTAGGGTCACCAGGAACCCTCTAGAGCCCTCTGGGACCCACTTAGTGCCTTCTAGGACCCTTCTAGGACCACGAGGAACTCTCTAGAGCCCCCTGAGACTTGCTTAAGGCCTTCTAGGACTCTTCTAGGACCACGAGAAACCATCTAGAGCCCCCTGGGACCCACTTAGGGCATTCTAGGTTCATTTTAAGACCCTGGGGAACCCTCTAGAGCCTCGTGGTACCACTTAGAGCCTTGTAGGACCCTTCTAGGACCAGAAGGAACCCTCTAGAGCCCTCTGGGACCCCCTTAGGGCCTTCTAGGACAATTCTAGCGCCCCCAGGGACCCTCTAGAGCCCCCTGGGACACACTTAGGGCCTTCTAGGACCCTTCTAGGACACAGGAAACCTCAAGAACCCCCTGGGACCCCCTTAGGGCTTTCTAGGGCCATGGTAAGACCCTGGGGAACCCTCCAGAGCACCCTGGGTCCTCTTTAGTGCCTTCTAGTACCCTTCTAGGGCCCCCAGGGACCTTCTAGAGCCCCCTGGTTACCCTTTGAGCCTTCTAGAACCCTTCTAGGAGCCCCAGGAACCCTCTAGAGCCCGCTGGGACCCCCTTAGGGCCTTCTAGGACCCTTCTAGGACCACAAGGAACCCTCTAGAGCCCCCTGGGACCCCTTTAGGGCCTTCTAGGACAATTCTAGGGCCACCAGGGTCCGTCTAGAGCCCCCTGGGACCCCTTTAGGGCCTTCTAGGACCCTTCTAGGACCACCAGGAGCCCTCTAGAGCCCCCTAGGACCCACTTAGGGCCTTCTAGGACTCTTCTAGTACCCCCAGGGACACTCTAGAGCCCCCTGGGACCCTTTTAGGGCCTTCTAGGACCCTCCTAGGACCCACGGGTACCCTCTAGAGCCCTCTGGGACCCTTCTAGGCCTTTCTTGGACCCTTTTAGAATCACCAGGAACCCTCTAGAGCCCCCGGGACCCTTCTAGGGCCTTCTAGGACACTTCTAGGACCACGAGAAACCATCTATAGCTCTCTGGGACCCCTTTAGTGCGTTCTAGGACTCTTCTAGGGTCCCCAGAGACCGTCTAGAGCCCCCTGGGATGCCTTAGAGCCTTCTAGGACCCTTCTAGGACCATGAGGAACCCTCTAGAGCCCCCTGGGACCAACTTAGGGCATTCTAGGACCCTTCTAGGGCCCCCAGGGACCCTCTAGAGCCCCCTGGGACCCCCTTAGGGCTTTCTAAGACCCTTCTAGGACCACCAGGAGCCCTCTATAGCCCTCTGGGACACCTTTTTGCACATTCTAGGACACTTCTAGTGCCCCCAGAGACCCTCTAGAGCTCCCTGGGAGTCTTTAGGGCCTACTAGGACCCTTCTAGGATCACCAGGACTCCTCTAGAGCCCTCTGGGACCCACTTAGGGCCTTCTAGGACCCTTCTAGGACCATGAGGAACCCTCTAGAGCCCCCTGGGACCCCCTTAGGGCATTCTAGGACCCTTCTAGGGCCCCCAGGGACCCTCTAGAGCCCCCTGGGACCCCCTTAGGGCTTTCTAAGACCCTTCTAGGACCACCAGGAGCCCTCTATAGCCCTCTGGGACCCTCTTTGCGCCTTCTAGGACCCTTCTAGTGCCCCCAGGGACACTCTAGAGCCCCCTGGGACCCTTTTAGGGCCTTCTAGGACCCTCCTAGGACCCACGGGTACCCTCTAGAGCCCTCTGGGACCCTTCTAGGCCTTTCTTAGAGTTTTTTAGCATCACCAGGAACCCTCTAGAGCCCCCGGGACCCTTCTAGGGCCTTCTAGGACCCTTCTAGGACCACGAGAAACCATCTATAGCTCTCTGGGACCCCTTTAGGGCGTTCTAGGACTCTTCTAGGGTCCCCAGAGACCGTCTAGAGCCCCCTGGGATGCCTTAGAGCCTTCGAGGACCCTTCTAGGACCACGAGGAACCCTCTAGAGCCCCCTGGGACCCCCTTAGGGCATTCTAGGACCCTTCTAGGGCCCCCAGGGACCCTCTAGAGCCCCCTGGGACCCACTTAGGGCCTTCTAAGACCCTTCTAGGACCACCAGGAGCCCTCTATAGCCCTCTGGGACACCTTTTTGCACATTCTAGGACACTTCTAGTGCCCCCAGAGACCCTCTAGAGCTCCCTGGGAGTCTTTAGGGCCTACTAGG
The DNA here is from genome assembly GCF_032191515.1 of Phaenicophaeus curvirostris. Classification (NCBI taxonomy): domain Eukaryota; kingdom Metazoa; phylum Chordata; class Aves; order Cuculiformes; family Cuculidae; genus Phaenicophaeus; species Phaenicophaeus curvirostris. The sequence continues at coordinate 14,186 of NW_027206963.1, read as the reverse complement.
ACCCTTCTAGGATCACCAGGAACCCTCTAGAGCCCTCTGGGACCCACTTAGGGCCTTCTAGGACCCTTCTAGGACCACGAGGAACCCTCTAGAGCCCCCTGGGACCCCCTTAGGGCATTCTAGGACCCTTCTAGGGCCCCCAGGTACCCTCTAGAGCCCCCTGGGACCCCCTTAGGGCTTTCTAAGACCCTTCTAGGACCACCAGGAGCCCTTTATAGCCCTCTGGGACACTCTTTGCGCCTTCTAGGACCCTTCTAGTACCCCCAGGGACACTCTAGAGCCCCCTGGGACTCCTTAGGGCCTACTAGGACCGTTCTAGGGTCACCAGGAACCCTCTAGAGCCCTCTGGGACCCACTTAGGGCCTTCTAGGACCCTTCTAGGACCACGAGGAACTCTCTAGAGCCCCCTGGGACTTGCTTAAGGCCTTCTAAGACTCTTCTAGGACCACGAGAAACCATCTAGAGCCCCCTGGGACCCACTTAGGGCATTCTAGGTTCATTTTAAGACCCTGGGGAACCCTCTAGAGCCTCGTGGTACCACTTAGAGCCATGTAGGACTCTTCTAGGACCAGAAGGAACCCTCTAGAGCCCCCTGGGACCCCCTTAGGGCCTTCTAGGACAATTCTAGCGCCCCCAGGGACCCTCTAGAGCCCGCTGGGACCCCCTTAGGGCCTTCTAGGACCCTTCTAGGACCACAAGGAGCCCTCTAGAGCCCTCTGGGACCCCCTTAGGGCCTTCTAGGACCCTTCTAGGACCACAAGGAACCCTCTAGAGCCCCCTGGGACCCCTTTAGGGCCTTCTAGGACAATTCTAGGGCCACCAGGGTCCGTCTAGAGCCCCCTGGGACCCCTTTAGGGCCTTCTAGGACACTTCTAGGACCACCAGGAGCCCTCTAGAGCCCCCTAGGACCCACTTAGGGCCTTCTAGGACTCTTCTAGCACCCCCAGGGACCCTCTAGAGCCCCCTGGGACCCTTTTAGGGCCTTCTAGGACCCTCCTAGGACCCACGGGTACCCTCTAGAGCCCTCTGGGACCCTTCTAGGGCTTTCTTGGACCCTTTTAGAATCACCAGGAACCCTCCAGAGTCCCCTGGGACCCTTCTAGGGCCTTCTAGGACCCTTCTAGGACCACGAGGAACCCTCTAGAGCCCCCGGGACCCCCTTAGGGCCTTCTAGGACCCTTCTAGGACACAGGGAACCCTCAAGAGCCCCCTGGGACCCCCTTAGGGCTTTCTAGGGCCATGGTAAGACCCTGGGGAACCCTCCAGAGCACCCTGGGTCCTCTTTAGTGCCTTCTAGTACCCTTCTAGGGCCCCCAGGGACCTTCTAGAGCCCCCTGGTTACCCTTTGAGCCTTCTAGAACCCTTCTAGGTGCCCCAGGAACCCTCTAGAGCCCGCTGGGACCCACTTAGGGCCTTCTAGGACCCTTCTAGGACAACAAGGAACCCTCTAGAGCCCCCTGGGACCCCTTTAGGGCCTTCTAGGACAATTCTAGGGCCGCCAGGGTCCGTCTAGAGCCCCCTGGGACCCCTTTAGGGCCTTCTAGGACCCTTCTAGGACCACCAGGAGCCCTCTAGAGCCCCCTAGGACCCACTTAGGGCCTTCTAGGACTCTTCTAGTACCCCCAGGGACCCTCTAGAGCCCGCTGGGACCCCCTTAGGGCCTTCTAGGACAATTCTAGGGCCGCCAGGGTCCCTCTAGAGCCCCCTGGGACCCCTTTAGGGCCTTCTAGGACCCTTCTAGGACCACCAGGAGCCCTCTAGAGCCCCCTAGGACCCACTTAGGGCCTTCTAGGACTCTTCTAGTACCCCCAGGGACCCTCTAGAGCCCACTGGGACCCTTTTAGGGCCTTCTAGGACCCTCCTAGGACCCACGGGTACCCTCTAGAGCCCTCTGGGACCCTTCTAGGGCTTTCTTGGACCCTTTTAGAATCACCAGGAACACTCCAGAGTCCCCTGGGACCCTTCTAGGGCTTTCTAGGACCCTTCTAGGACCACGAGGAACCCTCTAGAGCCCCCTGGGACCATTTTAGGGCCTTCTAGGACCCTTCTAGGACCACGAGAAACCATCTATAGCTCTCTGGGACTCCTTTAGGGCGTTCTAGGACTCTTCTAGGGTCCCCAGAGACCGTCTAGAGCCCCCTGGGATGACTTAGAGCCTTCGAGGACCCTTCTAGGACCACGAGGAACCCTCTAGAGCCCACTGGGACCCCTTTAGGGCCTTCTAGGACAATTCTAGGGCCGCCAGGGTCCGTCTAGAGCCCCCTGGGACCCCTTTAGGGCCTTCTAGGACAATTCTAGGACCACCAGGAGCCCTCTAGAGCTCCCTAGGACCCACTTAGGGCCTTCTAGGACTCTTCTAGTACCCCCAGGGACCATCTAAAGCCCGCTGGGACCCCCTTAGGGCCTTCTAGGACAATTCTAGGGCCGCCAGGGTCCCTCTAGAGCCCCCTGGGACCCCTTTAGTGCCTTCTAGGACCCTTCTAGGACCACCAGGAGCCCTCTAGAGCCCCCTAGGACCCACTTACGGCCTTCTAGGACTCTTCTAGTACCCCCAGGGACCCTCTAGAGCCCGCTGGGACCCCCTTAGGGCCTTCTAGGACCCTCCTAGGACCCACGGGTACCCTCTAGAGCCCTCTGGGACCCTTCTAGGCCTTTCTTGGACCCTTTTAGAATCACCAGGAACCCTCCAGAGTCCCCTGGGACCCTTCTAGGGCTTTCTAGGACCCTTCTAGGACCACGAGGAACCCTCTAGAGCCCCCGGGACCATTTTAGGGCCTTCTAGGACCCTTCTAGGACCACGAGAAACCATCTATAGCTCTCTGGGACCCCTTTAGGGCGTTCTAGGACACTTCTAGTGCCCCCAGAGACCCTCTAGAGCTCCCTGGGAGTCTTTAGGGCCTACTAGGACCCTTCTAGGATTACCAGGAACCCTCTAGAGCCCTCTGGGACCCACTTAGGGCCTTCTAGGACCCTTCTAGGACCACGAGGAACCCTCTAGAGCCCCCTGGGACTTGCTTAAGGCCTTCTAGAACCCTTCTAGGACCAGGAGAAAAAATCTACAGCCCCCTGGGACTCCCTTAGGGCCTTCTAGGATCATTATAAGACCCTGGGGAACCCTCAAGAGCCTCGTGGGACCCCTTAGAGCCTTCTAGGACCCTTCTAGGACCACAAGAATCCCTCTAGAGCCCCCTGGGACACCTTAGGGCCTTCTAGGGCTCTTCTAGCGCCCCCAGTGACCCTCTAGACCCCCCTGGAACTTGCTTAAGTCCTTCTAGAACCCTTCTAGGGCCACGAGGAACCCTCTAGAGCCCCCTGGGACCCCCTTAGGGCCTTCTAGGTCCATGGTAAAACCCCGGGGAACCCTCTAGAGCACCCTGGGTCCTATTTAAGGCCTTCTAGTACACTTCTAGGGCCCCCAGGGACCTTCTAGAGCCCCCTGGGTCCACTTAGGGCCTTTTAGAACCATTCTAGGACCAGGAGGAACCATCTAGAGCCCTCTGAGAACCCCTTAGGGCCTTCTAGGACCATTTTAAGTCTCCGGGGAACCATCTAGAGGCCCCTGAGACCCCTTAGAACACTCTAGGACCCTTCTATGACCACGAGGAACCTTCTAGAACCACCTGGGACCCCCTTAGGGCCGTCTAGGACCCTTCTCGGACCACCAGGAACCCTCTAGAGCCCCCTGGGACTTGCTTAAGGCCTTCTAGGACTCTTCTAGGACCACGAGGAAACCAGATAGAGCCCCCTGGGACCCACTTAGGGCCTTCTAGGACCATGGTAAGACCCCGGGGAACCCTCTAGAGCACCCTGCGTCCTCTTTAGGGCCTTCTAGTACACTTCTAGGGACCCAGGGACTTTCTAGAGCCCCCTGGTTCCCTTTAGAGCCTTCTAGAACCCTTCTAGGAGCCCCAGGAACCCTCTAGAGCCCTCTGGGACCCCCTTAGGGCCTTCTAGGACCCTTCTAGGACCACCAAGAACCCTCTAGAGCCCTCTGGGACCCCCTTAGGTCCTTCTAGGACCCTTCTAGACCCCCCAATAACCCTCTAGATCCCTCTGGGACCCCCTTAGGGCCTTCTAGCACCCTTCTAGGACCACAAGGATCTCTCTAGAGCCCACTGGGACCCCCTGAAGAACTTCAAGGACCCTTCTAGGACCACAAGAAACCATCTAGAACCCCTTGGGACTCACATAGGGCCTTCTAGGATCATTGTAAGACCCTGGGGAACCATCTAGAGCGTCGTGGGACCACTTAGAGCCTTCTAGGATGATTCTAGTACCACAAGGAAACCTCTAGAGCCCCCTGGGACCCATTTAGGGCCTTCTAGGACCCTTCTAGGACCACGAGGAACCCTCTAGAGCCCCCTGGGACCCCCTTAGGGCCTTCTAGGACAATTCTAGCGCCCCCAGGTACCCTCTAGAGCCCCCTGGGACACACTTAGGGCCTTCTAGGACCCTTCTAGGACACAGGGAACCCTCAAGAGCCCCCTGGGACCCCCTTAGGGCTTTCTAGGGCCATGGTAAGACCCTGGGGAACCCTCCAGAGCACCCTGGGTCATCTTTAGTGCCTTCTAGTACCCTTCTAGGGCCCCCAGGGACCTTCTAGAGCCCCCTGGTTACCCTTTGAGCCTTCTAGAACCCTTCTAGGAGCCCCAGGAACCCTCTAGAGCCTGCTGGGACCCCCTTAGGGCCTTCTAGGACCCTTCTAGGACCACAAGGAACCCTCTAGAGCCCCCTGGGACCGCTTTAGGGCCTTTTGGACAATTCTAGGGCCGCCAGGGTCCGTCTAGAGCCCCCGGGACCATTTTAGGGCCTTCTAGGACCCTTCTAGGACCACCAGGAGCCCTCTAGAGCCCCCTAGGACTCACTTAGGGCCTTCTAGGACTCTTCTAGCGTCCCCAGAGACAGTCTAGAGCCCCCTGGGATGCCTTAGAGCCTTCGAGGACCCTTCTAGGACCACGAGGAACCCTCTAGAGCCCCCTGAGACCCCCGTAGGGCATTCAAGGACCCTTCTAGGGCCCCCAGGGACCCTCTAGAGCCCCCTGGGACCCCCTTAGGGCTTTCTAAGACCCTTCTAGGACCACCAGGAGCCCTCTAGAGCCCCCTGGGACAACTTAGGGCCTTCTAGGGCTCTTCTAGCGCCCCCAGTGACCCTCTAGACCCCCCTGGAACTTGCTTAAGTCCTTCTAGAACCCTTCTAGGGCCACGAGGAACCCTCTAGAGCCCCCTGGGACCCCCTTAGGGCCTTCTACGTCCATGGTAAAACCCCGGGGAACCCTCTAGAGCACCCTGGGTCCTATTTAAGGCCTTCTAGTACACTTCTAGGGCCCCCAGGGACCTTCTAGAGCCCCCTGGGTCCACTTAGGGCCTTTTAGGACCATTCTAGGACCACGAGGAACCATCTAGAGCCCTCTGAGAACCCCTTAGGGCCTTCTAGGACCATTTAAAGTCTCCGGGGAACCATCTAGAGGCCCCTGAGACCCCTTAGAACATTCTAGGACCCTTCTATGACCACGAGGAACCTTCTAGAACCACCTGGGACCCCCTTAGGGCCGTCTAGGACCCTTCTCGGACCACCAGGAACCCTCTAGAGCCCCCTGGGACTTGCTTAAGGCCTTCTAGGACTCTTCTAGGTCCACGAGGAAACCAGATAGAGCCCACTGGGACCAACTTAGGGCCTTCTAGGACCATGGTAAGACCCCGGGAAACCCTCTAGAGCACCCTGCGTCCTCCTTAGGGCCTTCTAGTACACTTCTAGGGACCAAGGGACTTTCTAGAGCCCCCTGGTTCCCTTTAGAGCCTTCTAGAACCCTTCTAGGAGCCCCAGGAACCATCTAGAGCCCTCTGGGACCCCCTTAGGGCCTTCTAGGACCCTTCTAGGACCACGAGGAACCCTCTAGAGCCCTCTGGGACCCACTTAGGTCTTTCTAGGACCCTTCTAGACCCCCCAATAACCCTCTAGATCCCTCTGGGACCCCCTTAGGGCCTTCTAGCACCCTTCTAGGACCACGAGGAACTCTCTAGAGCCCACTGGGACCCCCTGAAGAACTTCAAGGACCCTTCTAGGACCACAAGAAACCATCTAGAACCCCTTGGGACTCACATAGGGCTTTCTAGGATCATTGTAAGACCCTGGGGAACCATCTAGAGCGTCATGGGACCACTTAGAGCCTTCTAGGACGATTCTAGTACCACGAGGAACCCTCTAGAGCCCCCTGGGACCAATTTAGGGCCTTCTAGGACCCTTCTAGGACCACGAGGAACCCTCTAGAGCCCCCTGGGACCCCCTTAGGGCCTTCTAGGACAATTCTAGCGCCCCCAGGTACCCTCTAGAGCCCCCTGGGACACACTTAGGGCCTTCTAGGACCCTTCTAGGACACAGGGAACCCTCAAGAGCCCCCTGGGACCCCCTTAGGGCTTTCTAGGGCCATGGTAAGACCCTGGGGAACCCTCCAGAGCACCCTGGGTCCTCTTTAGTGCCTTCTAGTACCCTTCTAGGGCCCCCAGGGACCTTCTAGAGCCCCCTGGTTACCCTTTGAGCCTTCTAGAACCCTTCTAGGAGCCCCAGGAACCCTCTAGAGCCCGCTGGGACCCCCTTAGGGCCTTCTAGGACCCTTCTAGGACCACAAGGAACCCTCTAGAGCCCCCAGGGACCCCTTAAGGGCCTTCTAGGACAATTCTAGGGCCGCCAGGGTCCGTCTAGAGCCCCCTGGGACCCCTTTAGGGCCTTCTAGGACCCTTCTAGGACCACCAGGAGCCCTCTAGAGCCCCCTAGGACCCACTTAGGGCCTTCTAGGACTCTTCTAGTACCCCCAGGGACCCTCTAGAGCCCACTGGGACCCTTTTAGGGCCTTCTAGGACCCTCCTAGGACCCACGGGTACCCTCTAGAGCCCTCTGGGACCCTTCTAGGCCTTTCTTGGACCCTTTTAGAATCACCAGGAACCCTCCAGAGTTCCCTGGGACCCTTCTAGGGCTTTCTAGGACCCTTCTAGGACCACGAGGAACCCTCTAGAGCCCCCGGGACCATTTTAGGGCCTTCTAGGACCCTTCTAGGTCCACGAGAAACCATCTATAGCTCTCTGGGACCCCTTTAGGGCGTTCTAGGACTCTTCTAGGGTCCCCAGAGACCGTCTAGAGCCCCCTGGGATGCCTTAGAGCCTTCGAGGACCCTTCTAGGACCACGAGGAACCCTCTAGAGCCCCCTGGGACCCCCTTAGGGCATTCTAGGACCCTTCTAGGGCCCCCAGGGACCCTCTAGAGCCCCCTGGGACCCACTTAGGGCTTTCTAAGACCCTTCTAGGACCACCAGGAGCCCTCTATAGCCCTCTGGGACACTCTTTGCGCCTTCTAGGACCCTTCTAGTGCCCCCAGGGACACTCTAGAGCCCCCTGGGACTCCTTAGAGCCTACTAGGACCCTTCTAGGACCACGAGAAACCCTCTAGAGCCCCCTGGGACCTTCTTAGTTCCTTCGAGGACCGTTCTAGGGTCACCAGGAACCCTCTAGAGCCCTCTGGGACCCACTTAGTGCCTTCTAGGACCCTTCTAGGACCACGAGGAACTCTCTAGAGCCCCCTGAGACTTGCTTAAGGCCTTCTAGGACTCTTCTAGGACCACGAGAAACCATCTAGAGCCCCCTGGGACCCACTTAGGGCATTCTAGGTTCATTTTAAGACCCTGGGGAACCCTCTAGAGCCTCGTGGTACCACTTAGAGCCTTGTAGGACCCTTCTAGGACCAGAAGGAACCCTCTAGAGCCCTCTGGGACCCCCTTAGGGCCTTCTAGGACAATTCTAGCGCCCCCAGGGACCCTCTAGAGCCCCCTGGGACACACTTAGGGCCTTCTAGGACCCTTCTAGGACACAGGAAACCTCAAGAACCCCCTGGGACCCCCTTAGGGCTTTCTAGGGCCATGGTAAGACCCTGGGGAACCCTCCAGAGCACCCTGGGTCCTCTTTAGTGCCTTCTAGTACCCTTCTAGGGCCCCCAGGGACCTTCTAGAGCCCCCTGGTTACCCTTTGAGCCTTCTAGAACCCTTCTAGGAGCCCCAGGAACCCTCTAGAGCCCGCTGGGACCCCCTTAGGGCCTTCTAGGACCCTTCTAGGACCACAAGGAACCCTCTAGAGCCCCCTGGGACCCCTTTAGGGCCTTCTAGGACAATTCTAGGGCCACCAGGGTCCGTCTAGAGCCCCCTGGGACCCCTTTAGGGCCTTCTAGGACCCTTCTAGGACCACCAGGAGCCCTCTAGAGCCCCCTAGGACCCACTTAGGGCCTTCTAGGACTCTTCTAGTACCCCCAGGGACACTCTAGAGCCCCCTGGGACCCTTTTAGGGCCTTCTAGGACCCTCCTAGGACCCACGGGTACCCTCTAGAGCCCTCTGGGACCCTTCTAGGCCTTTCTTGGACCCTTTTAGAATCACCAGGAACCCTCTAGAGCCCCCGGGACCCTTCTAGGGCCTTCTAGGACACTTCTAGGACCACGAGAAACCATCTATAGCTCTCTGGGACCCCTTTAGTGCGTTCTAGGACTCTTCTAGGGTCCCCAGAGACCGTCTAGAGCCCCCTGGGATGCCTTAGAGCCTTCTAGGACCCTTCTAGGACCATGAGGAACCCTCTAGAGCCCCCTGGGACCAACTTAGGGCATTCTAGGACCCTTCTAGGGCCCCCAGGGACCCTCTAGAGCCCCCTGGGACCCCCTTAGGGCTTTCTAAGACCCTTCTAGGACCACCAGGAGCCCTCTATAGCCCTCTGGGACACCTTTTTGCACATTCTAGGACACTTCTAGTGCCCCCAGAGACCCTCTAGAGCTCCCTGGGAGTCTTTAGGGCCTACTAGGACCCTTCTAGGATCACCAGGACTCCTCTAGAGCCCTCTGGGACCCACTTAGGGCCTTCTAGGACCCTTCTAGGACCATGAGGAACCCTCTAGAGCCCCCTGGGACCCCCTTAGGGCATTCTAGGACCCTTCTAGGGCCCCCAGGGACCCTCTAGAGCCCCCTGGGACCCCCTTAGGGCTTTCTAAGACCCTTCTAGGACCACCAGGAGCCCTCTATAGCCCTCTGGGACCCTCTTTGCGCCTTCTAGGACCCTTCTAGTGCCCCCAGGGACACTCTAGAGCCCCCTGGGACCCTTTTAGGGCCTTCTAGGACCCTCCTAGGACCCACGGGTACCCTCTAGAGCCCTCTGGGACCCTTCTAGGCCTTTCTTGGAGCTTTTTAGCATCACCAGGAACCCTCTAGAGCCCCCGGGACCCTTCTAGGGCCTTCTAGGACCCTTCTAGGACCACGAGAAACCATCTATAGCTCTCTGGGACCCCTTTAGGGCGTTCTAGGACTCTTCTAGGGTCCCCAGAGACCGTCTAGAGCCCCCTGGGATGCCTTAGAGCCTTCGAGGACCCTTCTAGGACCACGAGGAACCCTCTAGAGCCCCCTGGGACCCCCTTAGGGCATTCTAGGACCCTTCTAGGGCCCCCAGGGACCCTCTAGAGCCCCCTGGGACCCACTTAGGGCCTTCTAAGACCCTTCTAGGACCACCAGGAGCCCTCTATAGCCCTCTGGGACACCTTTTTGCACATTCTAGGACACTTCTAGTGCCCCCAGAGACCCTCTAGAGCTCCCTGGGAGTCTTTAGGGCCTACTAGGACCCTTCTAGGATCACCAGGAACCCTCTAGAGCCCTCTGGGACCCACTTAGGGCCTTCTAGGACCCTTCTAGGACCACGAGGAACCCTCTAGAGCCCCCTGGGACCCCCTTAGGGCATTCTAGGACCCTTCTAGGGCCCCCAGGGACCCTCTAGAGCCCCCTGGGACCCCCTTAGGGCTTTCTAAGACCCTTCTAGGACCACCAGGAGCCCTTTATAGCCCTCTGGGACACTCTTTGCGCCTTCTAGGACCCTTCTAGTGCCCCCAGGGACACTCTAGAGCCCCCTGGGACTCCTTAGGGCCTACTAGGACCGTTCTAGGGTCACCAGGAACCCTCTAGAGCCCTCTGGGACCCACTTAGGGCCTTCTAGGACCCTTCTAGGACCACGAGGAACTCTCTAGAGCCCCCTGGGACTTGCTTAAGGCCTTCTAAGACTCTTCTAGGACCACGAGAAACCATCTAGAGCCCCCTGGGACCCACTTAGGGCATTCTAGGTTCATTTGAAGACCCTGGGGAACCCTCTAGAGCCTCGTGGTACCACTTAGAGCCTTGTAGGACTCTTCTAGGACCAGAAGGAACCCTCTAGAGCCCCCTGGGACCCCCTTAGGGCCTTCTAGGACAATTCTAGCGCCCCCAGGGACCCTCTAGAGCCCCCTGGGACACACTTAGGGCCTTCTAGGACCCTTCTAGGACACAGGAAACCTCAAGAACCCCCTGGGACCCCCTTAGGGCTTTCTAGGGCCATGGTAAGACCCTGGGGAACCCTCCAGAGCACCCTGGGTCCTCTTTAGTGCCTTCTAGTACCCTTCTAGGGCCCCCAGGGACCTTCTAGAGCCCCCTGGTTACCCTTTGAGCCTTCTAGAACCCTTCTAGGAGCCCCAGGAACCCTCTAGAGCCCGCTGGGACCCCCTTAGGGCCTTCTAGGACCCTTCTAGGACCACAAGGAACCCTCTAGAACCCCCTGGGACCCCTTTAGGGCCTTCTAGGACAATTCTAGGGCCGCCAGGGTCCATCTAGAGCCCCCTGGGACCCGTTTAGGTCCTTCTAGGACCACCAGGAGCCCTCTAGAGCCCGCTGGGACCCCCTTAGGGCCTTCTAGGACCCTTCTAGGACCACAAGGAACCCTCTAGAGCCCCCTGGGACCCCTTTAGGGCCTTCTAGGACAATTCTAGGGCCACCAGGGTCCGTCTAGAGCCCCCTGGGACCCCTTTAGGGCCTTCTAGGACCCTTCTAGGACCACCAGGAGCCCTCTAGAGCCCCCTAGGACCCACTTACGGCCTTCTAGAACTCTTCTAGTACCCCCAGGGACCCTCTAGAGCCCCCTGGAACCCTTTTAGGGCCTTCTAGGACCCTCCTAGGACCCACGGGTACCCTCTAGAGCCCTCTGGGACCCTTCTAGGGCTTTCTTGGACCCTTTTAGAATCACCAGGAACCCTCCAGAGTCCCCTGGGACCCTTCTAGGGCCTTCTAGGACCCTTCTAGGACCACGAGGAACCCTCTAGAGCCCCCGGGACCATTTTAGGGCCTTCTAGGACCCTTCTAGGACCACGAGAAACCATCTATAGCTTTCTGGGACCCCTTTAGGGCGTTCTAGGACTCTTCTAGGGTCCCCAGAGACCGTCTAGAGCCCCCTGGGATGCCTTAGAGCCTTCGAGGACCCTTCTAGGACCACGAGGAACCCTCTAGAGCCCCCTGGGACCCCCTTAGGGCATTCTAGGACCCTTCTAGGGCCCCCAGGGACCCTCTAGAGCCCCCTGGGACCCACTTAGGGCCTTCTAAGACCCTTCTAGGACCACCAGGAGCCCTCTATAGCCCTCTGGGACACCTTTTGCACATTCTAGGACACTTCTAGTGCCCCCAGAGACCCTCTAGAGCTCCCTGGGAGTCTTTAGGGCCTACTAGGAACCTTCTAGGATCACCAGGAACCCTCTAGAGCCCTCTGGGACCCACTTAGGGCCTTCTAGGACCCTTCTAGGACCACGAGGAACCCTCTAGAGCCCCCTGGGACCCCCTTAGGGCATTCTAGGACCCTTCTAGGGCCCCCAGGGACCCTATAGAGCCCCCTGGGACCCCCTTAGGGCTTTCTAAGACCCTTCTAGGACCACCAGGAGCCTTCTATAGCCCTCTGGGACCCTCTTTGCGCCTTCTAGGACCCTTCTAGTGCCCCCAGGGACACTCTAGAGCCCCCTGGGACTCTTTAGGGCCTACTAGGACCCTTCTAGGACCACGAGGAACCCTCTAGAGCCCCCTGGGACCCCCTTAGGGCATTCTAGGACCCTTCTAGTGCCCCCAGGGACCCTCTAGAGCCCCCTGGGACCCCCTTAGGGCTTTCTAAGACCCTTCTAGGACCACCAGGAGCCCTCTATAGCCCTCTGGGACCCTCTTTGCGCCTTCTAGGACCCTTCTAGTGCCCCCAGGGACACTCTAGAGCCCCCTGGGACTCCTTAGGGCCTACTAGAACCCTTCTAGGAGCCCCAGGAACCCTCTAGAGCCTGCTGGGACCCCCTTAGGGCCTTCTAGGACCCTTCTAGGACCACAAGGAACCCTCTAGAGCCCCTGGGACCCCTTTAGGGCCTTCTAGGACAATTCTAGGGCCGCCAGGGTCCGTCTAGAGCCCCCTGGGACCCCTTTAGGGCCTTCTAGGACCCTTCTAGGACCACCAGGAGCCCTCTAGAGCCCCCTAGGACCCACTTAGGGCCTTCTAGGACTCTTCTAGTACCCCCAGGGACCCCCTAGAGCCCCCTGGGACCCTTTTAGGGCCTTCTAGGACCCTCCTAGGACCCACGGGTACCCTCTAGAGCCCTCTGGGACCCTTCTAGGCCTTTCTTGGACCCTTTTAGAATCACCAGGAACCCTCTAGAGCCCCCGGGACCCTTCTAGGGCCTTCTAGGACCCTTCTAGGACCACGAGAAACCATCTATAGCTCTCTGGGACCCCTTTAGGGCGTTCTAGGACTCTTCTAGGGTCCCCAGAGACCGTCTAGAGCCCCCTGGGATGCCTTAGAGCCTTCGAGGACCCTTCTAGGACCACGAGGAACCCTCTAGAGCCCCCTGGGACCCCCTTAGGGCATTCTAGGACCCTTCTAGGGCCCCCAGGGACCCTCTAGAGCCCCCTGGGACCCACTTAGGGCCTTCTAAGACCCTTCTAGGACCACCAGGAGCCCTCTATAGCCCTCTGGGACACCTTTTTGCACATTCTAGGACACTTCTAGTGCCCCCAGAGACCCTCTAGAGCTCCCTGGGAGTCTTTAGGGCCTACTAGGACCCTTCTAGGATCACCAGGAACCCTCTAGAGCCCTCTGGGACCCACTTAGGGCCTTCTAGGACCCTTCTAGGACCACGAGGAACCCTCTAGAGCCCCCTGGGACCCCCTTAGGGCATTCTAGGACCCTTCTAGGGCCCCCAGGGACCCTCTAGAGCCCCCTGGGACCCCCTTAGGGCTTTCTAAGACCCTTCTAGGACCACCAGGAGCCCTCTATAGCCCTCTGGGACCCTCTTTGCGCCTTCTAGGACCCTTCTAGTGCCCCCAGGGACACTCTAGAGCCCCCTGGGACTTCTTAGAGCCTACTAGGACCCTTCTAGGACCACGAGAAACCCTCTAGAGCCCCCTGGGACCTCCTTAGGTCCTTCGAGGACCGTTCTAGGGTCACCAGGAACCCTCTAGAGCCCTCTGGGACCCACTTAGGGCCTTCTAGGACCCTTCTAGGACCACTAGGAACTCTCTAGAGCCCCCTGAGACTTGCTTAAGGCCTTCTAGGACTCTTCTAGGACGACGAGAAACCATCTAGACCCCCCTGGGACCCACTTAGGGCATTCTAGGTTCATTTTAAGACCCTGGGGAACCCTCTAGAGCCTCGTGGTACCACTTAGAGCCTTGTAGGACTCTTCTAGGACCAGAAGGAACCCTCTAGAGCCCTCTGGGACCCCCTTAGGGCATTCTAGGACAATTCTAGCGCCCCCAGGGACCCTCTAGAGCCCCCTGGGACACACTTAGGGCCTTCTAGGACCCTTCTAGGACACAGGGAACCCTCAAGAGCCCCCTGGGACCCCCTTAGGGCTTTCTAGGGCCATGGTAAGACCCTGGGGAACCCTCCAGAGCACCCTGGGTCCTCTTTAGTGCCTTCTAGTACCCTTCTAGGGCCCCCAGGGACCTTCTAGAGCCCCCTGGTTACCCTTTGAGCCTTCTAGAACCCTTCTAGGAGCCCCAGGAACCCTCTAGAGCCCGCTGGGACCCCCTTAGGGCCTTCTAGGACCCTTCTAGGACCACAAGGAACCCTCTAGAGCCCCCTGGGACCCCTTTAGGGCCTTCTAGGACAATTCTAGGGCCGCCAGGGTCCGTCTAGAGCCCCCTGGGACCCCTTTAGGGCCTTCTAGGACCCTTCTAGGACCACCAGGAGCCCTCTAGAGCCCCCTAGGACCCACTTAGGGCCTTCTAGGACTCTTCTAGTACCCCCAGGGACCCTCTAGAGCCCGCTGGGACCCTTTTAGGGCCTTCTAGGACCCTCCTAGGACCCACGGGTACCCTCTAGAGCCCTCTGGGACCCTTCTAGGC